>NC_142143.1:30339242-30490757 GCF_024610735.1 Ursus americanus
TTCCTATTTAAACTTTTGAAAGAGAGGACATCTAACTACCATTCATGCAGATGACATAAAAATGAGCCTCACAGAAGTCAAGCGAGCTGTTTAATGTCACAGCTAAATTTTTATCCCAGCTCAGATCTGTGTGACCAGAGTCCCTGATTTTCCAGCACACCATGATGAATCTTTAGCACATGAAAGCAATGAACATACACATTTTGAGTACTGTCTTTATGCAAATTTTTAACCAAAATATAAATAAATAAATTGTGCTGAAATCAATATTTGCAGATCTTTGTTATCCTACCTTTTGCTGCAAGACAAAGTTTGGCATAGTAAAAGTTACAATGCTTTTAAAAAATCTTTCTACTTTATCACAATGCACTGTAAACTGTTTACAAAATTAAAATATTTGAATCATCATTCCTACATGTTATGTAATAATTATTTTGAAAGCCGGAATCCGTTATAAATAATTTTTGGAAAAGAGAGACTTCCAGATAGAAGGACGTTGAAAGTAAGTTTTGGAGTTTATTCCCTACCCTACCACCTGGAAATGCTAGGGATCCTACCTCTTAGTTGTATAGGTCAACTCTAGCTCCCAGCAGGATGCTACACCATTGTGCTCTGACGGCCATAAGTCTGCTAGGAAAGGGTCATGTTTGCTGTAGTAGAATTGGTGTGAGTTTGTGGACAAAACATGGATTAAAGCTGTAGCCCTAATTGTGGAGAGGAGGCAACAGTGAGACAGCCTCCAAGGAAACACAAGTAGATACAGGCTATTTATGGGCCAGATGGAAAGAACTTAGGGGACATAAAGTGAGCTGCAGAGCTAGGAATTCTGCTTGAAAATAAGGCATGAGAGAACAGGATGGGGTCCAGCTCTGGGAAAATAACCATAGGACAAGACACAACTCAAGCTAGCTGGTTGAGTCTGATGTCATGTCTTCCCACCACCTGTATTCAGCATTAGAAAAGCAAAGAACCCTGGATAGTAAGGTGGCCCAGCACAGGAGAACCTATGTCACTCCTCCAATCTCCACCATCACCATCATACACACATATAAACAGGCAAACATATTTTGCAGGAATGTGCCTTCTTTTCACAATTTTAGGAGAAAGGCAAACCAAGTCATGTAGCTTGATGGTCTTGCCAATACAAATCTTGTACAGGTGTGTTTTTTATAAGGAAATCAGATTCTTATAGCAGTTAACCACTGACACTTAAGAGGATTGCAAATCTCCATTGGATGTTCTTTGAATATTTTGCTGTGAACAATAGCTGAAAGGGGATTTTTGTAGGTTTATTTTTAAATTTTTTAAATTATTTTTTTCAAATTTTTATTTAAATTCTAGTCAGCTAACCTATTGATAATACTGGTTTCAGGGATAGAATTTAGTATTTCATCAATTACATATAACACCCAGTGCTAAAGACAATAGGTGCCTTCTTTAATACCTATCACCCATGTAGCCCAACCCCCACCCATCTCTCCTCAATTAACTCTCAGTTTGTTCTCTACAATGAAGACTCTCTTATGGTTTGCTTCCTTCTCTTTTTTTCCTTCCCCTATGTTCATCTGTTTTCTTTCTTAAATTTCCCATATGAATGAAATCATATGGTATTTGTCTTTTTCTGACTGATTATATTTCAATTAGCATAATACACTCTAGCTCCATCCACATTACAAATGGCAAGATTTCATTCTTTTTGATGACTGAGTAATATTCCAGTGTACATACACACACACACACACACACACACACACACACACATCCCACATTTTTATCCATTCATAAGTTGATGGACATTTGGGTCTTTCCATAATTTGGCTATTGTTGACAATGCTGCTATAAACACTGGGGTGCAGCTGCACCTTAGAAATGGTATGCCTGTATCCTCTGGGAAAATATATAGCAGTGAAATTGCTGGGTCACAGGGTAGTTCTAACTTTTTGAAGAACCACCATACTATTTTCCAGAGTGGCTGCACCAGTTTGCATTCCTACCAACAGTGTAAGAGGGTTCTCCTTTCTCCACATCCTCGCCAACATCTGTTGTTTCCTGACTTGTTAATTTTAGCCGTTCTGACAGGTGGGAGGTGGTGTCTCATCGTGGTTTTGATTTGTATTTCCCTGATGACAAGTGATGTTGAACGCCTTTCCATGTGTCTGTTAGCCACCTGGTATCTTCTCTGGAAAAATGTCTATTCATGTCTTCTGCCTGTTTCTTAACTGGATTATTTGGTTTTTGGGTGTTGAGTTTGATAAGTTCATTATAGATTTTGGATACTAACCCTTTATCAGATATGTTGTCTGCAAATATCTTCTCCCATTCTGAAGGTTGTCTTTTAGTTTTGTTGATTGTTTCCTTTGCTGTGCAGAAGCTTTTTATCTTGATGAAGTCCCAATAGTTCATTTTTGCATTTGCTTCCCTTGCCTCTGGAGACATGTCTAGTAAGAAGTTGCTATGGTCAAGGTCAAAAAGGTTGCTGCCTGTGTTCTCCTCACAGGCTTCCTGTGACTTCCTGTCTCACATTTAGGTCCTTCACCCATTTTGAACTTATTTTTGTGTATGGTGTAAGAAAGTGGTCCAGTTTCATTCTGCATGTTGCTGTCCAGTCCTCCCAACACCATTTGTTGAAGAGCCAGTCTTCTTCCATGGGATATTCTTTCCTGCTTTGTCAAAGATTAGTTTACCATATAGTTGTGGGCCCATTTCTGGGTTCTCTGATCTGTTCCATTGATCTATGTATCTGTTTTTGTGACAGTACCATGCTGTCTTGATGACTACAGCTTTATAATATAGCTTGAAATCCAGAATCATAATGCCTCCAGTTTTGTTTTTTCTTTTTCAAGACTGCTTTGGCTATTTGGAGTCTTTTGTGGTTCCATACAAATTTCAGGATTGTTTGTTCTAGCTCAGTGAAAAATGTTATTAGTATTTTGAGAGGGATTGCATTATATGTGTAGATTGCAGTATAGACATTTTAACAATATTTGTTCTTCCAATCCATGAGCATGGAATGTTTTCCCATTCCTTTTGTTCTCTTCAATTTCTTTCATCAGTGTTCTATAGTTTTCAGAGTCCAGATCTTTTACCTCTTTGGTTAGGTTTATTTCTAGGTATCTTATGGTTTTTGGTGCAATTGTAAATGGGATCAATTCCTTTATTTCTCTTTCTTCTTCTTCATTATCAGTGTATAGAAACACAATAGATTTCTATCAATTGATTTTAATTCTGCAACTTTGCTGAATTCGTGAATCAGTTCTAGCAATTTTTTGGTGAAGTCTTATGGGTTTTCTATAGAGTTGCATGTTATCTGCAAATAGTGGAAGTTTGACTTCTTCCTTGCCAATTTGGATGCCTTTTATTTTTTGTTGTTGTCTGATTGCTGAGGCTAGGACTTCTAGTACAATGTTAGATAACAATGGTAAGAGTGGACACCCCTGTCTTGTTCCTGACCTTAGAGGAAAAGCTCTCAGTTTCTCCCCATTGAGGGTGATATTAGCTGTGGGTCTTTTGTGTAGTTGAGCTTTGTTCCCTCTAACCCTACTTTGTCAAGGGTTTTTATCAAGAATGAATGCTGTACTTTGTCATATGCTTTTTCTGCATCTATTGAAAGGATCATATGGTTCTCATCCTTTCTTTTATTAATGTGGCATGTCACGTTTATTGATTTGTGAGTATTGAACCACACCTGTAGCCTAGGAATAAATCCTGCTTGATTGTGGTGAATAATTCTGTAATGTACTGTTGGATTTTATTTGCTATTATCTTGAGAATTTTTGCGTATGCATTCATCAGGGATATTGGCCTGTAATTCTGCTTTTTAGTGGGGTCGTTGTCTGCTTTTGGAATCAAGGTAATGCTAACCTCATAGAATGAGTTTGAAGTGTTCCTTCCATTTCTGTTTTTTGGACCAGTTTGAGAAGAATAGGTATTAACTCTTTTTTAAATGTCTTGTAGAAGTCCCTTGGGAAGCCATCTGGCCTGGGACTTTTGTTTGTTAGGAGATTTTTGATTACTCATTCAATTTCTTTGCTGGTTATGGATCTATTCCAATTTTCTATTTCTTCCTGTTTTGGTTTTGGTAGTTTATACGTTTCTAGGAATTTATTCATTTTTTCCAGATTGCTTAATTTTTTGGCATGTAATTTTTCATAATATTGTCCTATAATTGTATTTCTATGGTGTTGGTTGTGATCTCTTCTCTTTCATTAATTAATTAATTTATTGGGATCCTTTCTCTTTTCTTTTGATAAGTCTGGTTAGGAGTTTATTGATTTTATTAATTCTTTCAAAGAACCAGCTCTTAGTTTCGTTGATCTGTTCTCCTGGTTTGTTTTTTTTTTCTATGCCATTTATTTCTGCTCTAATCTTTATTATTTCCCTTCTTCTGCTAGCTTTAGGCTTTATTTACTGTTCCTATTCTAGCTCCTTCAGTTGTAAGATTAGGTTGTATTTGAAATGTTTCTTGTTTCTTGAGGTAGTAAGGTTCTTCCTTCTTCCTTCATTAGTTGTAAGGTTAAATTGTATTTGAGATTTTTCTTGCTTCTTGAGGTAGGTCTGTATTGCTATATACTTACCTTTTAATGACCACCTTTGCTGCACCCCAAAGGTTCTGGACTGTCATGTTTTCATTTTCACTTGCTTCCATGTATTTTTTTATTTCTTCTTTAAGTTTCCTAGTTGGCCTATTCATTCTTTAAGAGTATGTTCTTTAACCTCCATGTTTTTGTGGTCTTTCTAAATTTTTTCTCATGGTTGACTTCAAATTTCATAGTATTGTGGTCAGAAAATATGCATGGTATGATTTCAAACTTTTTGTACTTGTCAAGGCCTGATTTGTGACCCATAATGTGATCTATTCTGGAGAATGTCCCATGTGCATTCAAAAAAGAATGTATATTCTGTTGTTTTAGGATGACATGCTCTGAATATATCTTTTAAGTCCATCTGGTCCAGTTTGTCATTCAGAGTCATAGTTTCCTTGTTGATTTTCCACTCAAATGATATGTCTGTTGCTGTAAAGGAGGGTTAAAATTGCTACTATTATTATATTATTATCAAGGAGTTTTTTTATGTTTGTTATAAATTGTTTCATATATCTGGGTGCTCCCAAATTGGGGACATTGTTGCAGTTAACGTAGAGCATCAAATCATCTATAATACCTGGCTTGCTCAAATGTAACACAGAGGCCACGGGGGGCAAGGGAAGGTTTCAGAGAAGGGCATAGTTCTTTGGAATGCTGAGGCCTGTATGACCACTCTGCCATTGGAATGCTGCAGGGAGTTGCCTTCCCCTAAACTTTCTTAGCCTAAACAGCCACTCTGTGGTCTAAGAGATGTAATGCATTGTCCCTTTGGCTATGTTTAGCAGAACTCATAGAACACCACGTAGATTAGCATATCGTATCTTTCCCCCATAAACAGATCCTCCCAGTTCTGGTAAGACCCCTTGCCACACATTACAGTCTTGAGAAACAGTGATAAGGATTTGTGATTATCCTGAAGGAACAATAAAAGCAGGAGCAAAGAAGAGCAAAGGGCCTTCATCTCTGAGTGTTGATCCCCTTGCCTTCTCCTCTCTTTCATAGCAAAGTTTGGAGTAATCTTTCATCCATCGGTATTGCTGGTTATTCCCTGCAGAGCATAAATATTTACAATTGTTAGATCTTCTTGTTGAATAGACCCCTTTATTATAATATAGTGTCCTTCTTCATCTCTTCCTACAGTCTTTGGTTTAAAATCTAGTTTGTCTATATAAGTAGGGCTACTTCGGCTTTTTTCTGACGTCCATTAGCACGATAGATCATTCTTCATCCCCTCACTTTCAATCTGGAGGTGTCTTTAGGTCTAAAATGAGCGTCTTAAAGGCATCATATAGATGGGCCTTCTTTTTTATCCATTCTGACACCCTAAGTTTTTTGATTGGAACATTTAGTCCATTTACATTCAGAGTGATTATCAATAGATATGAATTTAGTGCCATTGTATTACCTGTAAAGTCATTGTTCTGGAGATTTTCTCTGTTCCTTTCTAGTCTTTGTTGCTTTTGGTTTTTCCCACTCAAGGAGTCCCCTTTACTATTTCTTGCCAGGGCTGGTTTAGTGGTCATGAACTCCTTTAGTTTTTGTGTGGGAAACTTTTTTTTTTCTCCTTCTATTCTGAATGATAGCCTTGCTGGATTGGCTTCGTATTTTTCCCGTGCAGTATGTAGAATATAGCATGCCACTTTCTTCTGTCCTGTCAAGTTTCTGTGAATAGATCCACTGCTAAACTGATTTGTCTTCCCTTGTAGGTTAGTAATTTCTTTTCCCTTGCTGCTCTCAGGATTCTTTCCTTATTCCTGTATTTCTCAAATTTTACTATGATATGTCTTGATGTTGGCTGGCTTTTGATTTTGATGGGTATTCTCTGTGCCTCCTGGATTTGAATGTCTGTTTCTCTCCCCAAATTAGGGAAGTTTCCAGCTACAATTTCCTCAAATAAACCTTCAGTTCCATTTTCCCCTCTCTTCTTCTGGGACTCCTGATATGAATGTTATTATGCTTTATGGAGTCACTGAGTTCCCTAAGTCTACCTTCATGATCCAATATTTTTCTTTCCCTCTTCTTTTCAGGGTCATTATTTTCCATAATCTTAACTTCTGTATTACTTATTTGCTCCTGTGTTTCTTCCATTCTTGTGGTTATTACATCCAGTTGGTTTTGCATCTCAGTTATAGCATTTTTTATTTTGGCCTGATTAGTTTTCAGGTCTTTTGTTTCTGCAGTAAGAGTTTCTCTGGTTTCTTCTTTGTTTTTCTCAAGCCCTTATGATTGTTGTTTTAAATTCTGGTTCAGGCATATTACTTATATCTATTTTGATTAGCTCCCTGACCATGATCTCTTTTTCTTCTTCTTTTTTTTTTAAGGTTTTTATTTATTTGAGAGAGAGAGAGTGCACAAGTGGGGGGGAGGGGCAGAGGGAGAGGGAGAAGCAGATTCCCCACCGAGCAGGGAGCCTGATGCAGGGCTCCATCCCATGACCCTGGGATCATGACCTGAGCCGAAGGCAGACACTTAACCGACTGAGCCATCCAGGCGTCCTGACCTCTTCTTCTTTCTTTTGGGATGAATTCCTCTGCCTTGGCATTTGTCTAGGTCTCTGTCCTTTATGTGTTAGGAAAGCCTGTGCCTTGTCCTATTTCCACTAGAGCTGAAGCTTTGCAGCACTTCATGATCAGCACATTTGTGGCGTTTGTGCTGGTCTTCTGGGGGAGGGCCTGCTGTGCTCTGGCTCTCAATCACACTTGCCCTATTTAAAAAAGGCACCTGCAGACTGCAGGGGGGCAGGGCTTTTGGTGTAAGCAGCTCAAGCCTCCACTGTGTGAACCGTGCCCCTTGCTGAAGTCAGCCTGTGGTGATGGGAGGAGTGAAAAATGGCACCACCCTACTCTCTTCCCTGGAGAGGGGAGTTCATGCCTACAGCTATTTGGGAAGCCCTAATAGAAGAGTGAACAACTTCCCCTATTGTGTCCAGGCTTCCGTCAGATCCCTGCCTTCACCCTATCTATGTCTGAGCTGTCTGCCCACCTGGCAGCACAGTGCTCCTGTGTTTTATCTCAGGAGTGCAGCTGGGTTCCAAAACCCCAAATTTTAGGGACCCAGCACAGCGCAGACCCATGCTGATCCACTGGGGGAGGGACTCGCGATGCTGTGGCTGGTGCCGGTTTGTCCCAAAAGGGCAGTCACATGAATGTGTAGGGGCTTGGAATTTATGGTAACGCATTAGCAAAAAGCCAGTGTCTAGATTAACTGCACTCAGCAGGCATCTCTGCTTCTGTGCTAATGAATGGGGTAGTTCAATGGCAGCTGCCATCTCTTTTGTCCCTGGAGACGCAGTGCCACCTCTCTCAAATGCACTCCAAGAAGGGGAACTGTCTCTCTTGGTGCAACCCAGGCAATCCTCAGAGCACATTGTCCACTTTTAGGCCTCTGCCCTCCCTCCCCACAGGAGAACCACTATGCCCATCAGACTCCACTCAGAAGTGGCACAGACTTTTAAAAGTTCAGACCTTCAGCTCTGCCTCTTTTAAAACTTGCAATAATCAGCCCCTCTCATTTTCTCAGTGAATGGTTTTGGGAAGTGTTTTTCTTGTGCAATCCCCTGCATGTTGCTCTTCTTGTCTCTCTTTTCTCTCTCTCTCTCTCTCTCTCTCTCTCTCCCTTCTCTCTCTATCTTTCTCCTCTCTCCAGAATCAGGGCTTCCTCCCTTCTGCAGCACCCACCATTCTTTTCTCCCCCAAATCACATCACTGCACCTCCCACCTTCCATGATGTGCCTCTTTTCCCCCTCCAGTTGTGCAGTTTGTTCTTTCAATCCTCAGATCTATTTCCTGGGTGTTCAGAATGACTCGATAATTATCCAGTTGCGTTTGAGGGAGAGGCAAGCATAAGGTCCTTCAACTACTCCACCATCTTAAGTCCTCCCTTCTGTCTTTAAGTTTAGTAAAGATGCAATTTTATGAGTGAAAAATGCAACCCATATTACAGAATTAATTTTAGAGGAGTAAGAGAGACACTAACATATATTAATGGCCTGTTAAATGTAGGTTGACCATACAATTACATATAGAGAATACGTTATTTAATAGACACCTAGAACTTGGGCATAAATTCAGATCAAAATATTAATAACTTAGAGCTCAGAACATTATGGTTCTGGTGTCAGCAATCAACTGTCCCTAAGGATAATTGGTGACACCCTTAGTTATCCACTGCTCCTCTTTTACTTCTCACATTAATCACAGAAATAATCCACCCAGGACTGGCTGATTCATTTTACTACAGGCAGTACAAATCATAACTATTTCTATGTCTCTAAGTTAACCTAAGCATTCAAATTTTAGGGTAAAAACTTACTTCATTAATGGTGGTTCTCTTGCTTTAGTTTAGTTGTGTCTTTATTTCTTTGCTACCACATTGATACTTGCAAATAGAAAGATTTCACTAGGTTCACTTTCTTCTGAGTCATTTTCTGAAAAATGTCTGTAACAAAATAACTTCTCAGTGCCTTCCTGGAAAGTTGCTTAAGGACATTTTTGACTATTGATGGGCACAGAACATTAAGGCCAAGAGTGTAGAAAAGACTTTGCCTTCTCCATCCCCAAAACACTTTATGTTTACTTAATTTGATTTAAAATTGAGTATATCCTTGATAATAAAACTTATCCAAATCAATCTTGTTGTGATTTTACTATTTAATAGTTTCATGTACTCTGAATTAGGTGTGGGAATTGGGTGATAAGGAAGTGTATCAACATTTCTCATTAGGAGTTATTTGATAGTAGATACCAAATTTTTAATTGTACATGCCTTGGCATTTTTGCTTCTTTGAATGTGTCCTTAGATATATATGTACAAATCCTTAAAGATATATATACAAGCACATTTATTGCAGCACAATTAATACATTGGAACAGTTTAAGTGCCCATAAATAGACATTTGGTATATCAGTTATAGCACCCTTGCAATAGAATACTGTGATTTTTAAAGAATGAGGTAGATTCTGTAAGAATCACTATTCAAAAAAATAGCCACAATATATTAAAGAAAATAAGGCATAGATTATTGTGTAGAATACAGCAACTGTTGTATTACTGTTTACAGTGCTTATCTCTGAAGAGTATGATAGAGCTAGGAGGAGGGAAGGATGTTTTTCACATATAAACATCTACAATGTTTGACAGTGTTACTCATTTTTATAATAAGTTTAGTCTACATTTTCCATCAAATGACCAAAGAGTTTGATAAAAGTAAACACTTCTAAACACCAATCCCCTAAAAATGGAAAAGAGATCTTTTTAATGGATATAGTAATGCAAGAAGGATATAGTGGCATGAATTTCCCATCCTACTGTTCTTCTGATCTTGATTCCATGAGGGCAGGGGATGACCGTGATTGAAAATGGAAATCATATAAATGACATCTTTTGAAGTTGACTTTTGTCTTATGTTTCCTAGGGCTGCTACAACAAATTACTACAAGCTGAATGGCTTGAAAGAACAAAATGTATTCTCTCAGAGTTCTGGATATTAGAAGTCCAAAGTTAAGGTGCTAATAGGACCATGCTCTAAAGGCTCTAGGGGTGGATCTTTCCTTACCTCTTTCTAGCTGATGGTGACTGCTGGCAGTCCTTGGCATTCCTCAGCTTGCAGCTGTATCGTTCCAGTCCCAGTTTCCATCTTTACATGGCTTTCTCCACTGTGTCTGTCTCTTCTCTTTTCATAACAGTCAGATAGGATTAAGGCCCATCCTAATTCGGTATAACATCTTCTCAGCCATTACATCTGCAAAAACCTTATGCCCAAAACCTTAATGACATCTGAAAGAACCTACTCTAAATATAAGGTCACGTTCACAGGTACTGGGGGTTAGGGTTTCAACATATCTTTTTCGTGGGACACAATTTAATGCACAACCAGATTTTTTTAGATCCTCCAACTTTAAATTGTTTATTCCATGAGATGAATCCTAAGGGATTGTATGGGAATGGTGTAGTAGTTGAATTAGTAGTGTTGATCTAACAGCAACCACAATTTCTGACGGGCCTCAAAGCCTCTTAGAGAGCTCCTCTCTATCCTCCACACATTTATATCAGAAATGGAGGCAAACTGAAGAGTGAAAGACCTAATTACCTTTGGTGCAACTACTTTATATAATTTAGGATGATAATACTCAGGACTTAAAACATTTTTTATGACTAAAACTTGCTACATGGAACAAATGATCTCTGATGTAGTGTGTATTTAAATACACAGTTGAGCCTTGAGCAATGGGGGGTTAGATTTGCCAACTACCTGCATGGTCTAAAATCCATGTATACCTTTGGACTCCTCCAAAACTTAACTACTAATAGCCTACTGTTGACAGGAAGCTTTACCAATAACATAAGCAGTTGATTAACACATATTTTGTATGCTTTATGTATTACATATTGTATTCTTACAATAAAGTAAGCTAAAGAAAAGAATATGTTATTAGGAAAATCATAAGGAAGAGAAAATACATGTACAATACTGTACTATAAAAATATCCATGCATAAGTGGACCCATGAAATTCAAACCCATGCTGTTCAAGGGTCGACCGTACTCATATCTGAAACTAAATACACACTCTACTAACAAGGGAGAATAATCTAACATCATACTTCAGAATTCATGATATATACAAGCCAATATTGACTTTCATTTTCCTTACCTCTTCAAGAAGGGATGGTCACAAAGAGCCAATTATATTGTCTCCTACACAGCCACATAGGTAAGCCTTGTGTGAGTTTGTAGTTAAAATCCTTCTGCTCTTTGACTTTTGAGAAATCCCTGTGGCTGCTTAACTCTATGAATAGCCTGGGCCTCTAGCAACCTGGAAGCCAACTAACTAGAGACCGCTCCTGATGCAATCATGATAATGCAGGATAATACATTTTTTAAGTTTTGGGTTTTTTAAAGATTTCTTTGAGAGAGAGAGCGTGTGTACATGCGTGTGCATGCACAAGTGCGGGGGGAGGAGCTGAGGGAGAAAATCTCAAGCAGACTCCCCACTGAGCACAGACGTAAAGTGGGCCTCAGTCTCATGACCCTGAGAGCATAACCTGAGCTGAAATTAAGAATTGGATTCAACCAACTGAATCACCCAGATGCCCCCTTTTTTTAGTTTTAAACGCATAGGTGAGCTCACAAGAAAAAAATGGGTAAAAAAAAAAGACCCCCCCCCCCCCAAAAAACCCTTCAGCTTTCAGAAATCAAGAGAATATTTAAAGTCAGAGTTATCAGCACCTGAGTGGCCCAAAGAAATCTTTGACCTTACAGAGGCTTGAACAGTTCAGTATAACATCTTCTCAACCATTACATCTGCAAAAACCTTATGTCCAAAACCTTAATGACATCTGAAAAAACCTACTCTAAATAAGGTCGCGTTCACAGGTACTGGGGGGTAGGGTTTCAACATATCTTTTTCGTGGGACACAATTTAATGCACAACCAGATTTTTTTAGATCCTGTGGTTTGTTGTTATTATTTTATACTTTATTTTTGAATGGATGATGCATCTACATGGTTCGAAAATAGAAACTATCTAATAAGTTTTACCCCATCTCCACCCATCAATTCCCCTCCTTCCTATAAATAATGTATTTTATTAGTTATGATTCTTCCAGTGTTTCCTAGGCAATATAGGTAGTGGTTCTTCCTTTATACCCCAAATGTAGCCTACCTTTTGTATACAATCTTATGAGATTTGATGTTGTTGTTTTCAGTTAACAGTGTATCTTGGAGATATTTCCATATCAGTACGTGGAGATTTTCCTTGTCTTTTAAAACACCAGAGAATATTCATCTGTGCAGAAAATAATTGTTTATTGATGGACACAGGTTGCTGCGGTATATAAACACGTAATTACATCATAATGTATATTTGTAAATATATCTGTAAGATTAATTCTTATAAGTGGTTTCCTTGGATCTTGGAAAAAATTCGTGTTTAATTTTGAGAGATATTGCTAGATTGTTCTCCATAGAGGTTGTACCATTTGACAGTCTGACCAGCATTGTAAAGAATGTCTCTTCTGCAGGCTGATGCACAAAGCACATGTCAAAATTTTGGGTTTTTCCCCCATCTTCTGGATGGGAAATGGCATCTCACACTTTATTTTATTAGGCATGGTGATGAGTATCTTGCCATACACTTAGGAATCTTTTATATTTCTTTTTCTCTGAACTCTTTATTATAGTTGTTTGCCCATCTTTCTATTGACTTTTGCATTTTTTGTTGCTGATTTCTTGGAACTCTTTATACATAAAAAGGGACTAGTATTTCATACGTCACAACAGAAAATATTACATAAAGCCCGTACTCAGCAAACGATGACTCAAAAAAAAGAAAAAAAAAGGATTTGAAAAAGAAATGATTCATGAAACTCTCCCCAGGAGGTAAAGGAAGAGACAAGAATTTCTGGTTGTTTCTGATAAGCTTATTTCTGGTTGGACTCTGGGGAAGAATAAAAAATTTTCTGTGAGAAATTTTTATGAGTCCATATTTCTAGTGCCTACAAAGCATGGAGATTCTCAAAACTTAGTAACATAAAAACTGACTTAGAATCAGTGAAACTCTAGAATACATAGAGGATATGGCCCATGGTCCATAATTTATGATCTATAAGCTTCCTGATGGCAAGGTCTCTCTATCATAATTCCTGGAATACAGAGATGAGAATGAACTGATGAATGGATAGATTACTACTATATGAAATGTAGTTTCAAGGCAATGATACCTAAACATTTCCCAAGTGTTTTGTTGCAGGGATTATAGCAGGGTAACAGTGTCTTTCCCAAAATATGGCTCAGGGTAAGGAACCTGAACCTAGAAACCAAGCACACTAATTAGTAACCTTCTATATTAAAGCACATAGAGAAATTGGATTCAAGTAAAGAAAATAGAAGTGCTTTAATGTGCTATTATCATGAGAATTTGAGTTAAATATGTAGGGATATGCTGTGCAATTTTGACCTAGGAACAAATTGTTCAATTCAAGCCTCTAATTCCCTATTCCTTAAAATAAAGTAAATATTGGGGCACCTGGGTGGTGCAGTCGTTAAGCGTCTGCCTTGGGCTCAGGGCGTGATCCCGGCGTTCTGGGATCGAGCCCCGCATCGGGCTCCCTGCTCCACTGGGAGCCTGCTTCTTCCTCTCCCACTCTCCCTGCTTGTGTTCCCTCTCTCGCTGGCTGTCTCTATCTCTGTCAAATAAATAAATAAATAAATAAATAAATAAATAAATCTTTAAAAATAAAATAAAGTAAATATATATGAACATGAAAACAACATTCTTTTACCATTATTTCTCATTTAAATTGTAAATATTATGAAATAGTCCAAACATACAAAAAGACATATAAAATAATATAATAGAAACCTAAACAGTATCATGAGTTACAACAAATGTTAATATGTTGTTTTAAGAGCTGAGATAGGCTAGATATGCTATGAAACAATATCAGGATATCGGTGACTAAAAGTAACATATCATTATTTGTAACTCATACTTCATATCACTAGGAGTCAACAGGCAGGTTTTCTTACTCACTGGAGGCACTCAGCGTCTCAGGCTGACAGAGGCCCCACAAACTCCCCTCTCGCAGCAAGAGTCTTCTGCATCTGCCACAGCAGTGAGAGAGATCATAAAGATTTGCACATCTGGGGGTGACACAAGTCACATATCCTCGTGTTTCACTGGCCAGTGCAAGTCAGGTGGCCACACTTTAACCTCCAAGTGTGGTTAAGTGTAACCCTTTCTCATACCTGCAAAAAAAGAACCAAAAATATGGGCAAGCTTTTTTTTTCCTCAACAGAAGACCCAATAAAGAGACTGAAAAGAATAAAATAAATAATAAACTTCATGCATTAAAAAAACACAAAAATAATACAAGTTAACAATAACATGTATGAAAAGAGAATATTAAGTTTGGAGGATATTTAAAAGAACGTAGCATGAACAACATACATACCAACCAGAAGAAGCCTCTAGTAATATACATCAAAAAAAACGTTTGAGGTCATGACACAAATGGATAGGAAAGTAGCTATAAACATGAAAGAAAATGACACATTTATTAAATAAATAAACTCTATTCAAAGAAAATACCATAACATCTAACTTCAATTTTACACAAACTCTTCCAGAGAATAAAGAGAAAATATCACCGCACGTTTTATTTATTTTTATTTATTTATTTTTTTCACCACAAATTTTAAATGGCTAGTGGAACTTTGCTTGACAGCATGACCAAACAAGGACAGTGAAAAAAAGGCACATGGCAAACCAATGTAATTAATGAAATATCTTAAGAAAAAAAAATAATGAATCAAATCCAGAAATGTATATAAAAAATAATGCATAATGACCAAGTTTGCTTAACCTTAGAGAATCTATTAATATAACTCAGCATAAGTATTCTCCTTTAACAGATTAAAGGAGAAAAATCATATAATTACTTTAGTCAATTTTTTTAACCAAATTAGCATTAGCTATAAGTCAACATAAATCCATGTGAATAACTCAGCAAACTAGGAATAGAAGAAACTTAATTTAGTTTTTTAAAGATTTTATTTATTTATTTGAGAAAGAGGGAGAGAAAGGGAAGGAGGGAGAGGAAGCAGGAGCAGGAGGAGGGGCAGAGGGAGAAGCAGATTCCCTGCTGAGCCACTGAGATCATGACCTGAGCCTAAGGCAGATGCTTAATGGACTGAGCCACCCAGGCGCCCCAGAAGAAACTTGATTTAATAAAAAGTATATGCAAAAAACCTACAGCAAACATTATACACAAAAATGAAATGTTAAGGCATTTGCTAAAAAATTAGGAACTAGACTAAGATACTATTGCCTATTCAATATTATACTAGAGTTCCTAGCCTGCACTATTAGAGAAGTAAAAAATGAAAATAAAAAACCTTACAAAGAAAGGAAAATATCATTATCAACAAATGATCCGATTCTCTAAATATAAGGCTCCAAAGAATACAGAAAAATTACCAAATTAGTAAGAGTTTAGTCAAAATTGATATACAAAAAAAACTAAGTTTTCATATCCCAGTAACATACATTAGAAAACACAATTTTTAATACATTAAAAATATATGAATAAGAAGATGGTAGTGCTGTGGAGATAAAAATTTGATCAATGAAAAAACAAATGAGAGCCCCAAAACTAGACTCATGGAAATCTAGAAACTTGATTCATGACAGTTGTAAATGTAAATCAGTGGGAAAGAAGATACTATTTTGTAAATGCTATAGAGACTTTGTTATCCATGGGGGGGGGGAAGTAAATAAATATTCCTCTTCACAAAATCAATTTTAGATGGATTAAAGACTTAAATAGTGTGGAAAACTTTAAAATATTTAATAATAATAGTATTATTTCAAGGTAGGGAAAGATATATTAAACAATATATTTTTTAAAGATTTTATTTATTTACTTGACAAAGAAAGAGTGAGAGAGCACAAGCAGAGGGGGTGGCAGGCAGAGGGAGAAGCAGGCTCCCCACCGAGCTGGGAGTCTGCTGCAGAGCTCAATGCAGGGCTCAATGCAGGGCTCAATGCAGAGCTCAATGCAGGGCTCAATGCAGGGCTCAATGCAGAGCTCAATGCAGGGCTCAATGCAGGGCTCAATGCAGGGCTCAATGCAGAGCTCAAAGCAGGGCTCAATGCAGGGCTCAATGCAGGGCTCAATGCAGAGCTCAATGCAGGGCTCAATGCAGGGCTCAATGCAGAGCTCAAAGCAGGGCTCAATGCAGGGCTCAATGCAGGGCTCAATGCAGGGCTCAATGCAGGGCTCCATCCCAGGACTCTGAGATCATGACCTGAGCTGACGGCAGACACGTAACCAACTGAGCCGCACAGGCACCCTTAAAAAAGATTTTTTAAATGTCAATCATAAAGATAAAGATTGATAAATGTGACTACACTAAAATTAACAACTAATTTCAACAAAAGACCCATAAAGAGAGTAAAAAGACAAGTAACAGCAAGATCCTGATCTTGAAAATATTCCCAAAGATAAATAACTTCATTCCTAAAAATGTAATGAAGATATTATATATACATTCACGTGTATGACTTTTTAAAAATTTTCATCTGTGGTAAAATACACATAACATATAATTTACCATTTTGACCATTTCGGAGTGTATAGTTTAGTCATATTAAGTTCATAATATTGTGCAATCAATCTTCAGAACCCCTTTCATCTTGCAAAACTGGTACTCTATACCTATTAAATAACAACTCCCCATCCTCCCTCCCTCAGCCCCGGGCAACCACCATTCTACTTCCTGTCTGTATAAATTTGACATATTAGGTAAATTGTATAAGTGGAATCATACAGTATTTGCCTTTTTGTGACTGGCTTATTTCACTAAGCATAATGTCCCCAAGGTTCATCCATGTTACAACATGTGTCAGAATTTCCTTCCTTTTTAAGGCTAAATAATATCCCATTGTATGTATATACCACATTTTCTTTATCCATTCATTCATCTATGGACATTTGAGTTGCTGCTACCTTTGGCTATTGTGAATAATTTTGCTATGAACATGTGTATACAAATACCTCCTTGGATTTTGCTTTCAACTCTTTTAAGTATAGACCTATACTTATAAGTGATATCAGACAGAACTTGTCTATCACTTACATGTGGAATGTAAAAAGTCAAACTCATAACATAGAGTAAAATGGTAGTCACTGGCAATAGGGCGTCATGGGATAAGACTGATGTTGTTTACCGGTACAAACTTGCAAAGAGTAGTAAATAGGCCATAGAGATCAAATGCACAGTATAACGAATATAGACAATATTTTACTTAAAATCATCAAACTTGCTAAGGACACTAAAACTAGTAAAACCACTAAAAAGAAAAGGTAATTATGTAATGTGATAGAGATGCTAAATATCGCTAAAGTGGCAACAGCATTACAATATATAAATGTACCAAATTAACAAATTGTACACCTTAAACTCATACATGTTATATGTCAAACATATTCAAAAAGAACAAAACAAACCACTTACCATTGGGGGTTACTGGGGAACCAACTATTCCTCTGTAAATTGATAATTAAAGAAAAATGTCAAGACATTATCCTTTCTATATGAACGGTATAATGCAGAAACAAATAGCCCTAGTAGATAAAGGAGGTATTTTTCCACCGAAAAATTCCACCTAATATGAGCAGATAAATGATATAATTAGAAAGTTACCATTTTTGCAATCTTTAAGAAGTAAATGGCTCAGGCAAGTGTCATCAACAGTTAGTTAAAACAAAAAATAAGTGAAAAGTTCATGGGGAAACCTGTGAAGTGAAGTAAAGAGATCAAGCTTTCACCATTTGAACTGAGTGAAAAATCTCAGCTTCATGAAAAGCCAAAAGTAAATGCTTCCTGATATTCGTGAGGGGGTATAATCAGCACACAATGACCTTTGAAGAGTTCCAACCTACAAAAACACAACAACAAAAAAAGAATTTGAATCTAATCAAGCCTTAAGTCTAAATTCTCTGGAAACATTGTGGTATTAAAGAAAAGTTACAAAATAACATGAGGTTCCTACCACCTAGAATGTGGAAAATTCTACAGAACAACTAGAATGATTTTTATATCAAATCAGTGTGTATCACTTTCTCACTAGAATATTGTGGTTGCTTCTAAAGTGACTTCTCGGTCTCTAAAATTCTTACTGTTCTTTACCACATAGTCACACAGATAATACCACAAAATTTCCTGGCAAACTATAAAAGCAAAATCACACAAAAATCAATATTAAGCATTTACTTAGCTAAACAGTACAGGTGTACAAATAAAGACATGTAATACACATAATCCCTTTCCCATCCACATTAACCTCCACCTTTATTAATACATTTCCTTAATAATAGGTTAAAAGAAAAAAATGTTAATCATCTTCACAGAGGTCAAAAAGGCATTTGATATGTCCTCCAACCATTATTATTTTTTTAACCTTATTATATTAAGTCTAGTAGGATACATCCTTGACTCTATAGTTAAATATATATCAACACAAAAATAATTTTTTAAATGATTGTCATCCTAACAGGTGTGAGGTGATATCTCATTGTGGTTTTGATTTGCATTTGTATTTGATTTGATTTGCATTATGTTAAGTGAAATAACTCAGAGAAATACAAATACTGTATGATTTCAGTTATACACAGAATCTAAAAAAAAAAAAAAACAAACCCACAAACTCATGGAAACAGAGATCGTATTTGTGGTTGCAAGAGGCAGGAGTTGGGGGTGGTGGGCAAAATGGGTGAAGGTGGTCAAAGGGTACAAACTTCTAGTTATAAGATAAATAAGTCTTGGAGACATAATGCATACCACGGTGATTATAGGTAATAATACTATATTATATATTTGAAAGTTGCTAAGAGAGTAGATCTTAAAAGTTCTCATCACAAGGAAAAAAAACTTGTAGCTATGTGAGGTGATGTATGTTCACTACTTACTATGGTAATCATTTCACAATATATGCGTACCATCAACTCATTAGTTTATATACCTTGAACTTAATCAATTATATCTCAATAAAATTGTAGAAAAAGAGTCACTATGACACTAAAATTCTAAGAAACTTTGTCATGAAATTCAGAAAAAGACAAGGATCCAGAATTTTTCCTTCTTCCTTATCTGGTCATGAGGAAGCCCAAAGGGGTGACTAACCTGAAGGAGACACACTGCTGAAGTACAGGTGACAGACTGGCTACCTGATTGCTCAGGCCCAACCCCAAACAGACCATTTCCATAGTTTAATGGATTGCTGCTGTGCCTGCCCAACCTTTATGACTTGGTGGGTCAGACAAAAAGGCATTGCCTCATGACTTCCTATCTTATGATCCCCAGTAGCATGCCAGAAGTTACCTACTGAATGTTTAATAAAGCTCTGGTTTTTATGCTATAAAAGGTATGGACTTCCTCTAGAAGCCTAGGGATCTGGTCTACAACTCTCCTGTCAGGATACACCAGAGATTCCTTATCTCTTATACTCTATCTTTCCACAAATAGAACTTACATGTTGAAATCTAGAGAAAAATTTTTGGAAAAACTATAATTGATCAAAATTGGCCCAGCTAAAAATAGGAAACATTATAGATCAATAATCATTAAAGAAATGGGAGCAGTGGTAAAGTCATGTTCAAAAAGTATAAATTTTAGTATTTCAAATAGACTTGGAAATTTTACATAGATTGATTGGGTTATAAAGTAAATCTTAACACATTTCACAGTAAAGATATTTCATAGTGCATATTCTCCGGCCACAATTCAATTATGTTAGAGATTAAAAATATAAATTAAAGAAATATATGTATTTGAACATTTTATAATATATCTTCATATAATTCATAGTTAAAAAAAGAAATCATTATAAAAATTAGAAAGATTTTGAAGTGAATGATAACAAAAATATTTCATATTTAAAATTGTGGAATGTGGGGAAAATGGTGTTTTCAGAAGAATTTGTCACTTTAGGTGTTTCTATTAGAAAAGAAGAAAGCCTGAAAGGAGCTACATATGCAATTGAGTATGTTTTAAAAAAAGAACACAAAAAACCCAAAGAACGAAGTAGGAAGGCAGTAGATAAAGGGCAGAAATAAGCAAAATTGAAAACAATACAAACCAACCAAGTAGATAAGCCTCTGGGGTGGGTAATCAAGAGAAGAACTAGAAGATGCAAATGAATGTGTAAATCAAAACCATCAATAAATGCAAAAATGAATGATAACAAGATTACTTTATCAGCAACTCTAAACCAGTAAATTTGAAAACTTGGGATGAAATGAACAATTTCCTGTAGCCATACATCTCAGAATAATGGACTGATAAAGAAAGAGCCAACAATGATTAATAGATTGAAGTATTTGATAACAAAAAATGCTCCATATAAATGGTGGAATACAGTAAAAATGGTGTTGGGAGAGAAGCCTTAAGAAGGGAGGTGCTTTCCTGGACAATACCTGGCCTCCTCCAGGTTTGTCCCATCTTCCCTGCAGGGGTAAAACAGCAAAAACAGGCTGGAAGTGTTGGGCCTCTTAAATGGAGGGAAGTGTACTATTTCACAATCTATTTTCTGTTGAAATTTTTCTGAGGAGTTGAGATGCATTTGGAGGACAACATCTATCAGTTTAATGGTTTAAAGGAATTTAAGTAAATAACATATGCAAGATATAAAGAGTTTATCACATTTTCTTTACTCAACTGCTTTATGTGCAGCAGGATTCCCTTTAAGTCAAATCTCATGTCTAAAGTATTGGTGAAGCTACACAGCTGAGGTGAAACCCATGAGTTAAAATGAAGATTCACTGATAATCCCAGATATTGGAAGATGGTTATTTATATTAGGACAAGTAATGATTTTTATCACAATGCCTCAAGTATATAATGCTTATTAGCAAAATTTGTGCTATAATCATTGAAACATATACTTTTGGCTAAGTAAGGAGAAAGGAAAGGTGAAAGGTAAATTAAATTGATTTCTGCTTAGTCGGGTAGGAAACAGGATATAAGAAGTGTGAGAAGAAAAAAATGGAATTTCAGTGAATTTAAAGATTATAATCACATGAGGAAGATAATGGGTTGAGATAACTAACCAAATAGTTCTGTATAACGAAACAAAACAAAACACTCCACTATTCTACAAAGCAGTTGTACCGTGAGAATTAATCAATTATTTTAAGTTGGCTTGAACAGACATTACAAGTTCAGTTTTAATTAAAATTGTCAAATAGACGAAGTTTGCTTTCAAAGTCCTCCCATTCCTTTTTTTTTGGTACTTCTCTCTGCTTTTGGTTTTTTTTCAGACATCAATCTTAATACCCCCAACTTGCCTCACTCAGGCACTGTCCCATGTTCCAAAATAACTTTCATACTCTTTTTTTCAAAGTTAAGGATTTCCGCTTGTGACTTAGGGCATTTTCAGCTCTGACACATCTAGCAGTTGAAGTTCACATCTGCAGTGTATTCCCATGGGCATTCTGAGCATGAGAGTTTCAACTCTTCCTTCTTCTCTCAAGAAACAATTACAGGATGCAGAAGTCTGAAAAGGGTATCAGCCTAAGGGGGAAAAAATGGAATACTCTCTAGTTTTTAAAATATATTGTTAGCATCAGTATTATTACTAGTAATAAAGTTGTGATGTTCTCAACCGATCACTACATCACTGTGTGAAGATAGCATAGCTAAGAATGGTGTGGGGGATAGCTTAGGGAATATAGTCAATAATACTGTAATAACATTGTACAGTGACAGATGGTAACTATAGTTCCTGTGGTGAGCATTTCATAATGTGTGTAATTGTTGAATCACTATGTTGCACAGCTGAAGCTAGTAAAATATTATATGTCAACTATACTTCAATTAAAAATAAAAATTTTTAAAAAAGAGTAGAGAATTAGAGGAAGTTAATTCTTGTTAGGCTGATTCACCCTAAGGCAAACATTACTGAAACTCTTTCTTAGGAAATCTACAATTTTTTCAACTATTTTATTTCAAAAGATTAAGTTGAAAATTAAGAAATTCCACACAAAATGAACGTACACTTTTGTCTCTTTATATCTATTTGCCTTACTTTCATCTCCCAGTTAGATCATATTTAATCATAAAGAGAGAGTCAGTTTTTTATTGGGATAGGATATTCTAACTTGCCTATATGACCCATGGGAACAAAATTTATTTACTTAGATAGCAATTCATTTCCTTCCAAGGAACTGAAAACAAGTAAAGGCGTTAAAGTAAATTACTCTGATGTCCTTAGGATAAACATATGCTAATACACAAATAATTTTCTATTTAGGAAAGGGAAGCAAGAGAGGGAAAAAGAGAGGAAAAAAAGGAAGGAAGAAAGAAGGAAGGAAGGGAGGAAAAAAGGAGGGAAGGAGGGAGGAAAACAGGGAGGGAAAGGGAAGGGAGGGAAAAAAAGAAAATTTTATGGCAAGACATTATGTCTTCAACAAAACTATCAGCTCCTTGGAGGAGGTCAGGGACTAAATTTTATATGGCATTGCTTTTGAATCTTCTACAGCAGTGGGCACATGGTAAGCATTCAACAACACATATTAGTTGTTAGAAATAATGAGCCTGGGGGCGCCTGGGTGGCCCAGCCGTTAAGCGTCTGCCTTCGGCTCAGGGCGTGATCCCGGTGTTATGGGATCGAGCCCCACGTCAGGCTCCTCCACTATGAGCCTGCTTCTTCCTCTCCCACTCCTCCTGCTTGTGTTCCCTCTCTCGCTGGCTGTCTCTGTCAAATAAATAAATAAAATCTTTAAAAAAAATAAATAAAGTAGATGTTTTTTAAAAAAAAAAGAAATAATGAGCCTGCAAATACACAAGATATATTGATTTTTATATAAGATTTTTTTGTTTGTTTTCTTTTAAAGAAATCAAACTGCATTAAAAGAAAGGGGGGAAAATTTCCCAAGCTATTTAAAAGAAAAAAAGATGTATTTCTCACAGTATTGCACAAGTTACAGCATAACAGGGTCATATTTTTCCAATGAGCTGGTTCCATTTGATGCCATACGGGAGTATGAGCTCATGTAACTCTGCCAAACTCAGGCAACTCAAAGGTCAGGCTATTGAGGGGAGGCCTCCAGGAGCTGGAACAATTAATAAAATGTGTGTTAATGACTTATTCTCCTCTCCTTTTTCTCTTATTATTTAACTTCTTCTAGGTATAATAATTGCTTTGCCACGTATTGCTTTCAAAATTAAGTGCTCATAGAATTTTTGTGCCTAACATGACTCAAAAATGGGGTGAGAACATATAATTCTAATCTAGTCAGGTTCTGGTCGAGTAAATTAATAATACCTCAATGACTCTAAAATCAATTTTAATCTAGTCAGGTTCTGGTTGAGAGATCGTCCTTGGGAAAAGAGTATAAAGAATCTATTACAGTATAGTTTAAGAGACATTAAGGAGGTATAAAGAGGATGTTATGAAAAGTAGCTGATCATTGAAACACAAATTATTTGCAATTCAAAATTGAGTATAACAATAGATGTATGAATATGTGGAACCATAAAGGGCTTCAAAACACTGAAGAAGTCAGGGAAGGCTTTCCAGAAAAGGTGATATTTGAGCTGAGGTGGAAAAGTCGAGTAGGATATGCCAGATAAAAAATTCAGGTGGGGTGACAGAGGGAACAACATATCAAAAGCCTTAATATTGTCAACAAGTCTAGCTTGAGCAGGAAACACTGAGAAATTTCCTAAGAACAGGAGGGTACATATCAGGGAGTGATGTAAATAACACCAGAATAAAAGATTAGCTACAGAATATGAAAGGTGATTTGAAGTAAGCCAAGAAAATTGCACGTTTTCCTGTAGGCAGGGAGCCAAAATAACTTTTTTGAAGAAGAAGAACATGGATAAAACTTCCCTTCTCTCTCTCTTTCTCTTTCTCCTTTCCTTCCTTCCCTTCCTTCACTACCATGTAGAAAGTGAACTGGAGTAAAGGAGACATTGATGGGAGATAACTCAGGAGAAAGTTGCTGAAGTTAATAAACAATAATACTCATCTGGAAAAAAGCAGTGACAATGGAAACAAAGAGGTGAAGACAAAATTGAAAAGCATTTTGAAGTAGAATTCATAGGGTTTGCTTGCTACATGAGTGAGTGTAGAGGGTAAGATAACAGGGGGCAGAGACAGAGATGTAAGAATGAGGAAGGCTGAGAAGATTTTCAGCTTGAAGCGTAAGTGACATCATTGCCTTAGATGGACCATTCAGGAGACTTAGGAGCAAGAAAACATTTTGGAAAAGAAAAAGTGATCTACTTCACAAATTTAATTTCTGGGTTACTTTAGAGATACTAAAGAAATGAAAGAGGACATTTGAAATGGTTGATTTTTCAATGTAAGATCCAGTACACAGGGAGAAGTTTCTTCCTGCTCTAAGAACAGAAGTGGTATACAGTTAACCCTTGAACAACACAAAGGTTAGAGGTGTCCCCCTTCCACACAGATGAAAATCCATGCTTACCTTTTGATTGTCCAAAAATTTAACTACTAGTTATAGCCTACTGTTGACTAGAAGCCTTACCAACAACATGAACAATCAATTAACATACCTTTTGTAGGTTATGTCTATTATACACTGTATTCTCACAATAAAGTAGCTAGAGAAAAGAACATGTTATTGAGAAAATCATAACAGAAAATGCATTTACAGAACCGTACTGTACTTACTGAAAAAAAAAAAATCTGTGTGTAAGTGGAGCCATGCACTTCCAATTCACATTGTTCAAGGGTCAACTAGAAGCCCAGAAATAGTGAGGAAGTGGAAGGGGTTTTCTAATCAGCTCTCTTTCCTCTAAGAAGAGATATTGTTAACCTGCTGAGTTCAGGGTGAGGTTAGGCTGAGGTTAAGAAGAATGAATAGAGATTGGGGAGACCAGAAGAAATTAGGAATGAGATGGAAAATTTGCCAAATACAAGTGAAAGGTTTAGCATGGAATCAAAGTCAAGATGAGATTGAACACTCTAAACTTATAGTTGTATAATGCTCTACAGCAAGAGAGGAGAAAGTAAATGATTGGGTTATTCTAATAAGGTAGAATTCAGTTCCTCCTTGGAAAGCCACAATCGGAAAGTTTGTAAAGTTTTGGTACAAGCTAATAATACACGTACTAATATATCTGGAACTCGGAAATATGTTATATTTGGTTAAATACCTATGTGTGAGAGACTGAAGTGTATTCTTGGCTGGAAGAAACCAGACATGCTAAAATGAGCTCTACTGGTCCTTAAAATATAATAGTAACAGTTAGCAAACTGCTACACTAGATCATCTTGTGTTACTTTATCCATTTTAGAAAGGTGAAATTCACCTTAGAAAAATCCTAAAGATACAAAAGAGCTAATTATTCTTGACTTTTCAATGCAGTGATATCCTTAAAGAGTGTTCTGTTTTAACCCATTCCCCAAATAAAAACACGTTCGCATTATGAATTCTGATTGAACATAGCCAAATCTATATTTTAGTCCTCTTGGTCCTTGACCAGTTTCCTGAGTATTAGATAATATGATGCATACTAACTGGTTATTGACCTTTTGCTGACCTTGCTCCCATGAACATTAAATCCAGATGGAGAATCTGTAATGAATAGCAAAACACACAGGCAACTATTTTATTCCTTTGTCCCTTGACTCTTTAAGCCAAGAGAAGTGCCAACATAAATGTAGCAGAGCCCCGATATTCACTGCTTGATATTCACGGGCTTATCTTGTTGTTGGCTATGCATGACCATTTCTTCTGAATGGCAAGAAATTGCAAGAGATACTAAGGCAAAATATTCATGTTCAAGTTTGTCTAAGCACACGAATCTCCTTATATCACAAACAATTATATTTAATTTTCTTTTGAAAGAGGACTAGTTCCTTTAAAGGGTAAAAGGATGTTCTATCAACAAAAAAATTCCAGGTAGTTATGCTCAAACCTGGAGGACTAAAGTGGAGGGGCATAATACAGACGTCATACTCAAATCGACTTAAGTGACTTGACATGTTTGAGGTTATCCAAATTCCAGAGCTTCTCTCTAAACTCAGAATTGCCTCAGACTTTACATACATAAGCCCCTCACAGGATTCATAGCTTTTTAGAGGGTACTTGTTTCGACTTTTAAGGCCATCTGCATGTGTCTACTATTCTGTCTTGGTTATTCTAGAGATTACAATTTGTATGTTGGACTTTTATGAAATATTAACTTTTATACTTCCCTGACAACTCTAGAATTTTAGAACACTTCAATTTCATTTCCTTTAGTGGTAAATTAGACTATTTCCTCCAATTCTTCACTTCCTCCCGATGATAGAAATATACACCCATAACCTTTGATTTAATGTTGGAGTGCCCCCATTAGAGCAAACAGAGTATATTTCCTTGATTTATTGATATTCAGTAACCCGCTTCAGCCAGTGGCATGCTAATGGAAATAACATGAGCAGAAGTTTTAAATGCGACTGCACAGTTTGCCTTGTATACTTGTACTTCTGCCGTTGCCATGAGAAGGGAGTGCCCTCAAGAAACTTATCGCCCAGAATAAGACATGTGGAGTATATCTGAAATCAAACTGCAGCCTCCTGGCAAGCCCAGCTGACCCAGAGACCCATATATATAGAGAGAGAGACAAATACATATATATGTATTACTGAGATTTGGGGATTATTTGTTATGTAGCATTATTGCAGCAATAGTTGATCAGTAAAATTCCTATTTAGTACCTTCATATTTTACTAGAGAATAATCAGAGAAAAGTAGAAATAGCATAAATTGGCTTCTGCTTAGTTGTAGCTTCTACAAACTAAAATTTTCCCAGGACCACAACTATTTATTATTTATTTGTTCCTAATTGCTATTTATATAATGTTAATTACTTTTTTAAAGATTTTATTCATTTATTTGAGAGAGAGAGAGCGAGTGAGAGAGAGAGCACGAGCAGGGGGGAGAGGGAGAAGCAGGATCCCCTGCTGAGCCGGGAGAGCGACATGTGGGGCTCGATCCCAGGACCCCAGGACCATGACCTGAGCCAAAGGCAGACACTTAACTGACTGAGCTACCCAGGTGCCCCTAAAATGTGTTAATTAATTATTCCATTTAAAAATACCACTGTTTTATAACTATTTCTTTAAATAGTTATTTGATTTTCAAACATTAAAAATTTTTAATGCTCCAATAAGCACACTGTTCACATAAGTTTCTAGGTATTTTTAATGCTGTACTTCAAAAATTCCTCTTATTTTGCCTCTCAACCTTGAAAATGGAAATCATGATTTGCTTGCTACTATTGAATGGTACTCTCTGAGAATCACTTCAACATATTTTGTAGACAAGACTTTTTTTTTTTATAATACATACTTCTCTCAAGTCAGACAATACAAGTAATTATTGAATATAGATTTAACAATTCCTTAGCCATAACTCTCTCCAAAGGGAGTGGATTTTTGAACTGCATTTATTCAACTTAATGTAAAACAGTGTAATAAAAATCTTAACTGGAGATAGTGCTAGAAGCATTATGAAGTGAAGTTTATAAGTTAAATATGTTAAGTGAATGTTTGGAAGCCTAGCACACAAGTTTGGAAAGGAACGTATCAGTACAGCTTAGGTACATGTGGATATGAAACTAATAAACAAAATTCTCCTCTTCTTCATTAAAGCAATAGGGACACCAGATAACAAAGTAGGAGATGAAAGGCTAGTGGTGGGTCTTGAGACTGGGATGAGGTTAACGCTCAGGAACTAAGACTGAGACGTGAAGGTGGAGCTTCTCAGTGGCTCAAAGTGAAATCCTCTCCAAGTGAAGGGGGTGTAACAAGCATTTGAGGGGAACTGGAGAAGTGGCCCCAACATGGAATCCCAGCTCCAAAGGCAGAGAAAGCTTGCTTCAGGAAGCGTGCAAGTGACATTCTGGTCTCACTGGCCCCACCCATGGCCTGGCGCCTGCAATCTGTACAAGGTTTGGCAGTGGTAATGATAACATTTACATCATGGGATAAAATGGAAGCTAAGGAGGGTCACAACAGTGTGCAATGGAATTGGCAGTTGCAAGACCATCAGATAAGAGTTTTGAAGATAAAGAGCATCAGGGTCTAGAAAGATGTCCCCACAATCAGCACTGACACCATAATTTGAGGTCACCATGAAGCTAGAACAGTGTCTACGGGGACTAACAATAATTTCTTTTATGTTGTCTGATTTTAATCATTAATCTTAATCTAAGTTTAGTAGATAAATCCTGTCAGAAATTTATTTCATTTAATTAGCTTAATAAAGCTGTAGATAGAGACACAGCAAATTGGTTGGGAAGGCGAGTTGTAAAGTAAGACTAACCTTGGTTTAAAGCCCATTCTGTCATTCACTGGCTGCTTGATTTTAGTTGCTAAATTTCTCTGTACCATTTCCCCATCTATAAACGGCAAATAATAATGGTAACTTCTTTTTTTTTTTTTTTTAAGATTTTATTCACTTACTTGACAGAGACAGCCAGCGAGAGAGGGAACACAGCAGGGGGAATGGGAGAGGGAGAAGCAGGCTCCCAGCGGAGGAGCCTGATGTGGGGCTCGATCCCAGAATGCTGGGATCACGCCCTGAGCCAAAGGCAGACGCTTAACGACTGTGCCACCCAGGCGCCCCATAATGGTAACTTCTTCATGGGATTGGTATAATAATTAGTTAGCACGTATAAAAGACTTAGCCCAATTCCTGGTACTAAATAAATACTAAATAAATGCTAGTTATTATTATTACCTACTTATTCTCAAGGAGAGTTCATGAGGCCTCCCTTGTTTTCTTCTCCTGTCCCTCTAAACCAGGAACACCATAATAAAAGTACCAAGGAGTGGGAGACAAGGGCCAGATGTGACCCAATGACAAATTCACAATACTTCTGCTTTCGTTTGTGCTTGCTTAAATGTGTTTGGGGTAAGGGAGATACCTCTCTTCTTTCCTTCTCCTGGGTGCAGCCTAGGAAACCAGTAGACAAGAATGCAAAATCTCACATTGTGGAAGAAAGAGACAGATGATAGAATTATCTTGGTAATGCCCTGGCTCCTGGATGGATGGTATGTTTGTCTTTCTCTTTATTCTTACTTTGGGGGTTGGCTGCTTTCATGAAACAGTTCAGATTTAATACATTCATTCTGGAATAAACATTACTAAATTTGGAAGGAGAACAGTTTGAAACTAATGGAAAGTGGCCAGAGAAAAATGTTAAACCCAAATTACCAATGTTTGTTGCATAGAGAAAAGAAAAAGTATGAAATCAATGTTACTTCATAATACAATACTGTGTGTAATTATTTCTAATTTTAGGAATAATAATGGGCTAAATGAGTCTTTATGAAGTATTAAATGGATACAAATAAATAAAAAATTTATAACAAGGAACTAGACATTACCTCAGTGAAATATCCTAAAAACGAAAAAAATCAGAGAAAACTAAATGTGAAGGTTGAGTAAATAAATTGTGGCATGAAATGGACTATAGTGCAACCATTAAAAAATGCTATAGATCTATATTTTTTGAAATCTAAATTTGGGGGCACCTGGGTGGCTCAGTCGTTTGGGTGGCTGCCTTCAGCTTAGCTCATTATCCCAGGGTCCTGGGATTGAGCCCCACATCAGGCTCCTTGCTCATCGGCGAGCTTGCTTCTTCTTCTTCTTTTTTTTTAAAGATTTTATTTTATTTATTTGATACAGAGACAGCCAGTGAGAGAGGGAACACAAGCAGGGGGAGTGGGAAAGGAAGAAGCAGGCTCCCAGCGGAGCAGAGATCATGACCTGAGCCGAAGGCAGATGCTTAACAACTGAGCCACCCAGGCGTCCCCAGGGAGCCTACTTCTCCCTCTCCCTCTGCCTGCTGCTCCTCCTGCTTGTGCACTCTCTCTCTCTCTCTGTCAAATAAATAAATAAAATCTTTAAAAAATTTTTAATATGTCCATGATGTATTTTCTGTGATAAAAGCTAATTACAAAGTAGACTTATAGCATTAAATAATTTTAGTTATTTAAATTAAAAGGAGTGAGCAAAAACGTGGGTGTGCCTGTGTGTGTGATTATGAGAAATTTCAGAAAGATGTATATAAAAATGTTAAGGGCCACCTGTGTGGCTCAGTCGGTTAAGTGTCTGGTGATTTTGGCTCAGGTCATGATCTCATGGGTGGTGCAATCGACCCCCCTATCGGGCCCCATCTCAGTGGGGAGTCTGTTTGAGATTCTCTACCTCTCCCTCTGCCCCTCTCCCACTCACATGCTTTCTTTCTCTAAAATAAATAAATAAAATTTTTTTAACAAAACAAAGTTTGAAAAAAATTTAAGCTTATTCATAAAATTTTAAATCTGAGTCTGCATTCATATGAATCATTTTTGAAAAGCAGTTGAAATAGTGACCAACATAGATGGCAAAGATTAGAGGAATGTTTGTCAGTCACTTTGTCAGTGTGCAACCTTGAATCAAATTAGACTTCCAGAAAAGATGATGGTATATGACTCCATGTCTGCATATCACACTAACCAAAATAACAAGCACAACAGGGAACAATAAAGTAATCTCCACTTATAAAGACATTAATTACCAAAATCCCTTACTGAACCTAAAATATATTTGCCATTTTTAGTAATATATGATCTAAATAAGAGGAAGATGCTTACCTCTGACAGATATATCCCATAATTAAGAGTAGGATGCTGTTTGGGGGAAGAAAGTAAGCAATATCCCTAAAAATCCTTCACTTGGAGATTGGACCCTTGGAGTTTGGATGGGTTGCAGAAGTATCGGTCACCATTTTGGATACCCTAGACCAGGAGCTCTGTGAAGCCAGGAACTGTTATGTTTTTTGTTGTTATTGTTAACAATCTTATCTTCAGTTTCTGGCATCTAGTAAGAGCTGAATAAATATTTGTTGAAAAAATGCCTGAAGTTGTTTCCCTTCCCACATAATGGCAGCAATGGGAGGAGACACAAAATGGCAATGTCATTTTAATTTTACCCAACCAAGTTTCATAACCAGGAGGACACAGCTGCTCAGCCACAGAAGAGAGTTAACCAAACAGGCATAAATATTCATCTATCAAGTAAAAATCCTTGGAGTATTACACTGATATGGAAATCTGCCAGGATGATCTGACCAGACTCTTTAAAATGAAGGAACAACTGAAATCCAGAAGACTTAAGATTTGAAATAACTTGAAATCTCACCCTTTAAATCATTGTATTGTACTGTGTCTTTTTCTAAGGAGAATGCAAGTAACCAAAAAGACACCAAGTAGAAATGTCTTAATTATTCATCTGCATGTCCCACATATTCTGGTTTTCATCAATCTATCACTATAATAAAATTATATTTATTTACTCAAAAAATTCATAACAAATTTAGTTATAAAAACAGTTCATTTGTCTTTTTCTTAACTCACCTGTGTGGAAAGACTGAATTACAGGCTTATAACAGACCAAGATTGTTAAACAGAAGTTTATTTAATAGGGATGTAGTATATAAATAAGGTAGGTCAAGGCATAACTGTTAAATAACTGATGATTACTCTGGCTAACTCAAGCTAGAAAATTAAATTTATTAGATTACTAAGATAGCACACAGAAGTGAAAAACATATTGAACCACCATCTTACCTTGACACAGTCTCAGGACAAAGGCTGCTCTGGGTCTTCAACATCAGAAACTATTGAATCTTCTGTTGAGTGTTGATATTAGTTATCTCTGTGTTAGTAACCTTCATTCTCTATGGGTCTCTGTTCAAGTTTCGCGTTTCCAAGAAAGAGAACTGGATTCACGCAGCTTAAGATTAGGCATCTCTATCCTTGATAAATTAGCCAGGCAAGTGTTTTGGGGGCAGAGGGTGGTGACATCAACACAGCCACATGGAAAACAAAGACACTGCTCCAATTTGCATCATTGTAATGGGTTATCCTATGGTCAGAGCAATGTTCTCTTGAGGTAGAAGTGGATGGTGATACACCTTTCAGAATGTGGCTTGACCACAGTTGGGTTTGCTCTGAGACTAAACCAAGAAGTAGAGTTATAGATCTAAAATTGATTTGAATAAGCAGAATGTAGTATGCCAAATCCTACAGCCCTGCCCTATGACTAGAATTTAATATCAGAGTTCCTCTCTCTTTCCCATTCCTCCAGCTTCTGTTGATAGAAACAGTAGCCACTTTCTTTGCTTCATCTTTCTCAAGCTTGCTTCATAAGAAGTGAGAGCTGATTTCTCATAGACTTAGGCAATTCTGTGTTTAGCTCTTTAGACATGGGAGGACTGCATCTTCTTGGATTGCTGCTCACATTAATAGACAATATTGCAGTAATAATATGCTAGAAAATGCAAGATCATATCTCTTTCAATGAAAATGGTATATTCTGAATTTAAACATAGTCCAACATCTTGCAATTCTTGAATTCCCACCCTTTTTAAGGTAAAATAATTATGAAATTATACTTGTAAAACTTCCCTTATGTAAGAATATCAGAAAAGGTATATGGCTGGGTGTTTTAGTTATCTATTGCTTTATAACATATTCTTCCAAAATTTAGCACCTTAAAAAATGAACATTTATCTCACTGTCTCTGTGGGTCAGGAATTTAAATGTGGCTTACCTTGGTGTCTCTGGCTCAGGGTTTTTTCATGGGGTTGTATTTTGGGTGACGGCTAAGACTGTGATCTCACTTGAAGGCTCAACTGGGAGATGATCCACTTCCAACTTCCCTCAACATGGTTGTTGATAGTATTTAGTTCCTCACGTTCTATTGAACTGATGGCCTCGGTTCTTTGCTGGCTGATGTCTAGAGAGAGACTGTCAAGACAGAAGCCACAGTCTTTTTTCAACCTAATCTTATAAGTGACTTCCCATCATCTCTGCTACTTCTACTCACTAGAAAGGAATTACTAGTTCAGACCCACATTTAAGTGGAAAGAATTACTCAGAGTACAACTCTCAGAAAGCAAGAATCATTGGGAGTTCTCTTAGACTCTGCATTTGACATGAAGGAAACCCAGACCTGTGATACCTTTAGTATTGGAAATGCATGTATATTTTGACATTTAGGAAATAGAAAGTCATAAAGTAAAGTACAATAAAGAAACACTAGAACTGAAAAGAGATTTTGGGTAAAAATGAAAGGCATTTATGATTATGGTTCTATAAACCAAGAGGAAAAGTGATTCAATTGCTAAGGCACATTTTTATTGGCAAACATGAAGAATTTTATACCAAACATTTATATCAAACATTCAGTAGGCCACAGATTTCTGTACAAATTTTAAGTGTATACCTACTTACCTTATACAATAAGTAGCTGCCCATTATTACTTGTGGTTATCAGTACAAAGAGCTAAGTGAAGATACTAGCAATGTACAGAGACATAAAAGAAACTATTGTCAATGCAAGAAAAATGTAAAAAAAAAAAAGACATAATTTTAACAAAGTATGCTTACAAGAAAGAAAAAAATGCAGTAATTTAAATAACTTACATTAATACAAAAACAAAATATTTTGAGACAAAAGATCTCAAGAGCTGTGGGCCTCTTTTAGCTCTATAGGAAACTGGCGAATTATACCTCTTCATATGAAAAACAAGGAGAATATTCCTTAACAAAAACATAAAAATTATTACATTTAGATATTTTAATCTTCTTAATGAACTACAACTACAGATACAGATACCCAGAAAGAATGCCATATGGGATGGGTAGAGTAGCTGAGACATAAACATAGAAAAAGAAAATTAACAGACATTGGGAGAACAACTTAAAACATCCAATTTGGGTGTGTTAAAATCAACATGGCATGTTTTACTTAGGAATTGGCAGATGGTCTACCCTACTAGTCACCCTGAAGATTCATTTCTCAGATAACAGGAAGCTTTCTTGTATTTGTTTTTTTCCCAAGACAAAGAATAAATAGGTAAAGCCAATAATGATACATTGGCACCTTATTTGAAAAGATAGGGAAATAATTTTAAATACACATTTTCAGATTAACTCACCAGAGAATTTACAGGAACATAATGATTAAAAGCTTTAAAAAGATGTCAACAAACTAGTGGCCCCAATATTCTTAGCAATTCACCAAGATTTACTGAATGTCAACACGGTGAAGAACACTGGGCACTAGAGGTAGAAAGTCAGGGAACCATAGTTCACATAATTGTTTTGCTTTACAATAATATTTTTTCTAATGTTTATTATTTGGAAAAAGTCAAAAAGCATAAAGAAGATATAAAATCGCCTATAATAAACATGGTTAATATTTTGGTATATTTCCTATTAAAAATTATATGTTTTTACCTATGAATATATGTAAATAAATTTTAAATACTGATATATAATTTTTATAAACTATTTTGTAATTTTCAATTTAACCACCTATGATGTCAGGGTTTTAAAATTTATTATTACTCAATATATTTTTAAAAACTTGACTTTTAGAATATGTGTAGTATTCCGTTATGGTTATAACACAATTTATCAAATCTGCTCATATAATGGATATTAGGTTACTCCCAACCTAAATATTTGTTTTGTGTATTTTTGATGTTCATGTAGTGATAAACATCCTGAAGCAAAAATGTACTGGTCATTTATCTTACAGCATACAATCTGTGCTTTCAGAGTTCCTACTCTCATGAGGGGAAAAAGAGGTATAAACGATTACATTTTTAAAAAGAGCTATAAACAATTATTGGCATACGGTAAATTCTAAAAGACAAACAATGCAAGTCATTGGTCTATATCTCATGTCAATTATCTGCTATTTCTGAGGATTTAAATATCTTTCCTCCTCTCTCTACCAGACCAGCAGGAACAGAAAAAGTTCATTTTCAACACTAAACTTACCCACAGAAGTTTCTAAAGACACAGATGGGAGGTATGAGAGAAGCCAGGGTTACCATGACATGACATTCCAGGCACTCAACTCTCCTACCACTGACTTCAAGCATTTAGCAGCAATTAACACAATATTATAATCTCTGCTGACACCCTGTTTTTCAACTGGCTCTGCACTAGGCAAAGAATAGGGTGTACTATGTATGTATCATCTACAACCCCAGTAATTTGTATCCTATTTGTAATTATTTTTTGTGTGCTCTGAGAAGAACTGATATTTGGTTGGATGTGGGAGGGAAGGGACAGAGAACCAGAATGACCCCAGATGCTAGAAGAAAATCTCTACAAAAGAAGGGATAGAATGGGCGAACACAATGATTTTGGCTTTTGAGACTAAGGTGTCTGTGGGGTTCCCTAATGGAGAAGTAAAGGAAGAAGTTATAAGAAGAGTTACAGCCTCGTTATGTGAGATGCCAAAAGTTCATTTCAGAGTACATCATAAATTGATCATAAATCAATAAGAAAAGAAAGTCAGTTTGCCGATTATTAGAGACAACACAACATAATCACAAATAGTAATAGTTTATTATATAAAAAGACTACCACAAGAAAAAGTTTAGGAATCAGAAAAATTGAAGCAATTTCATTAATTTGAAAATCTGTGCAATGTGAGAAATAGCAGTAATAATAATAATGTGTTGGTATCTTTATTTCTTTAAAATGAAAAGTATGACAGTCTGTCCCATTTCCTTTTTTCCCTCTTCTGTCTTAATCTCAACAGCATTAATGAAACATGATTAATTAGAAAATGTCAGTGGCTTGGAGGCCTAACTTAAATCTTACCAGGCTACGTAAAGGAAATGTTCTAGATTAAAATTTAATGTGTAAACTCTCACAGTGGGAACTATACCAGCTTTTAAAGAATAATTTATGACTCGAAGCAAGCAGGAAAGTACCGAGCAGATAAGTGAAAGTATTAGCTACTAAGATAAAACATAGCTTCCAAGATGAGTGTACTTGTACTGGGTGACGACCTTCCTTATCATTTTTCTCATGAAAAATATGTGTACATTTATAGCTCTTTGTCGTTTAGCTAGTTCACTAAAAGTTACACACAATATGTCACATAAAGGGGAATATATGTCAACCCAGGCTTCTGTAAGTTTTCAAACCTGAAAGACCAGTTTGCTATTTCACTGTGCTAACAAACTTGTATTCTTTACAAATAGTATAAATAAAACCTGCAGGACTTTAAAAGAAAGAGAAATCACATCCAATTGGAGGATTGAAGAAGATTTCAAAGAGAAAGTTGAACTTGAGCTAGACTATCATGAATTTTGACAGATGAGGAAGTGACAGAAAGAAAAAGACTAGAAATGCGGGTGTTTCTCAAAGCACATTAAACGTTCTAAAATTTTATAAATGGGATATTTTGAGATAATTTTTTTCTCTACTTGCTACTTTAACACTATGCAGTTAAGTCAGCCTTACCTCCTGAGAGCCAGAAACCCAAATGAAAAGAAGCCCCAGGTCCTTTTTTGGAATTCCACAATTCCTTAACTTGCTCGTATTCTCACCTTTTGTTTTGTTTTGTTTTTTGTTTTTTTCCCTATCTGGCTCTGACACAGCCCTGGCTCTAAACTGAAACTATATATTTTATTTTTTGGATTTGGGTGTCTACATTCAGTCTCCCTGACTTTTGGTTATTAATTTTCCTTAATAATTTTTTGACATATACCCAACCCTGTGACACTTCCCACTCTAGCCTCTCTCTGATACGATGGTTCTCCTATGTTTTGGCCTTTTGGGACCCAACCCCAGTGCCAAGGATTGGTTGGCAACCAGGGCAGCCTAATGTGGACCCACATGAGCAAGGATTTGGATGTCAATCATGGGAGTTACTTTTGTTTTATTGTTATTTATTTATTTATGGAAATACAAATGTTTGTTGGAGGGAAGTATAAAAAAGAAGAGAAAAATCACCTGCAATTCTACTACTCAAGGTAAACACTATTAACCTGTTGATAGATTTCTTCCTAGTCTTTTTTCTACTTGTTTATATACATATTTTTAAAAATAAAATTGTTTTCATAGTACATATGTAGTTTGTATCTTGCTTTTACACACTTATTTTATCCTAATAATTCCCCATCATCATTAAATAGTTTTGGCAAAAAAGTGTTTTTTTAATGGCTTGTACACTTAGATATAAATAAAACATGATGAAACTCTATTATTAGACATTTATGTTGTTTTTTGACTTTGCACTATTATATAAGAAATCCTAATATCCAGTAGTCTATGTAGTGAAAGTCACAATCAAGGAACTATAGGTATAAAACTAAATGTCAGTACAAATAACACTAATTCTATACTTGCATCTTAGAAAATATTCTTAAGACACCAATTCACAGGCCATTGAAAATTTCTGCAACGTCCCCTAATCATTTGAGTCTATGCAAATATCCTGTTTCTCCTTAAAGTTTTCCCCACCAAGTATAACATTCATCAGTGGATCCTGTGTACAAGTATTAATGGCACGTTCTAATGGTGATTTTCTATTTCCCCCATTTGTTCTACATCTATTAGTTGAAATTCTTCTGTAAGGAAGATGCATCTCTTCCCTCTCCTCCACGTTATTTATTTATTTATTTATTTATTTATTTATTTATTTATTTATTCAATCATTCACTTATATCAGCATAGATTCATATATTGGGGGGGGTGTAATCCAATAATATTATTAACTTTTTTCAAATTGTTCTAGCACTGGTCATTAGGAACTCTCTCAGGTAGGCTCCTCTGTTCTTTTGATATAACTCCATCTCTGCATTTTTCGCTCTCTCTCTCTGAACAGTCCCTTATTTTGTAGTATGACACAATGCTTTACACTAACTTTACATTCTTCCTGACCAGCCTTAGTATCAACCATTTCTCCAAGGAGCCCAAATTTCTTTTATTGGAAAACTGTATTGGGAAACCAAGATCTAGGCACTAAGTATATTCACTGCAAGTAGATGTCACTGCTTATAGGTCTTCTCAGCAGACAGACCTAGGAAGTATGTGTTTGTATACTGTTTACCTATGCACACATATCAATGTTTACCTCTGTTATCTATCTGTATGTATCATGAAGTAGACATGAGTTTTTGCTGTTCTCTCCTACTCTAACCCAGCACCACAAGGTTCATTCTAGTCTTCCCCCTACTGGTTTATTTGTAAATTCCTTTTTTGACAGTGGGAAAATCTATCCACTGCAGCAGTACCATGCAGAACAGTTCTATCACCCTAAAAATCCTACCGTGTGGCTCCTATATAGCCACTTCCTCCCTTTTTCCTGATTCCCAGCAACTAATGATCTGTTGTCTGCTCTTACAGTTCTTTGCTTCCAGAATGCCATATAAACAAATCATACAAGTTGCAGCCTTTTTGGGGTCTAGTTTCTTCCACTTAGCAAAATGAAGGCAGTATTTTAAATGCATTTCTGCTACGGCTCAGAGGATACAGAGGTATTGCAGAAGTCCCAACACGAGGTAAGACGGATATCAAATGAATAGCACTTTGAGACTTCCACTTCTGCTTGATCAGAATAAATATCTAAATATGTTATATGTAGGCTCCCATATGTCATTTTGTTTTCAAATTTTTTTTTACTGGTTTAAGAGAGTGTTATATAAACTCTGATCATTCTGAATTAAGGCAATATTAGTAATAATGGAGAGTGTGGAACAATTGGGAAAGATAGTAAAGAAGGTCAATAGAAAAACCATGGAATCTTGCTTGAATGTGTTGAATAAGTGCACTAAGAAAAATCCCAGGTATTTGGGTTAAAAAGTAGGTATATGTAGATAACTTATCAAAACAGATTCAGGAGAAGAGAAGATCTGGGAGAAAAGCTAAATTCTGTTTTGAAAATTTTCTAAGTGAGAGATCTATACTAATCCTTCGAAGCTTGGCAATTAAATCTGAGTTAAAGATACAGATTTGGAAGTTATTGGTTCATAAACATTAATAAAATGTATAGATAGGGATGATTTATCAAAAGGAGAGTATTAAAAAGAGAAAATAATAAAAGCACAGGATGCTGCTATGTGAAACACTCATATTAAGTAAAATACGAAAAGACCACAAGGAGGCAGGAGATCTATGGAGAAGAAAATCCAGGAGAGACTGATATCGCAGACTTCGAAAAAATGGGGTCTTTTAAGGATTTGGGCGCTCAACAATACCAAAGATAAAAAAAGAAGTAGTAAAAGACACCAACAGAAAAACAAATTGCTCGCTCTAGATTTGTCTCTTAAATGTTGGTGATGACAAAGTTTCAGTGTGTCAAAGCTGAAATCGATAGCAGTTGGTTAGTAGCAAAAGAAAATGAAGGCAATTAGAAAGAGTGGGTATAGCTTATTCTCTCTAAAAGTTTGAGGGAGAAGAGAAAAGGAATTAGGAGAGAAAAAATGTGATCTGGGGGTATTTATAGAATTGGTAGGCTGCATTTAAGTTCCACTTTAAAACATTTAGAACAACTTGGCTTTTCAAGTGTTTTAAAAATAATTACTATCATTTATTTCTCAAAATTATTCTGTTTGGTAAATGTTCCTAAATGTGCTTTAGTTAAATTTTAGTTCAATGTTATATAAGAGATAAATAGAATTATATTACAATTAGTAACAGATCTCTAGAATTTCTGGAGTCAGATAAGCTAAAAGAAAAAGTGTTTAAGAAATGTCAAAAGTTAGAACCGTTTCACTAGTCCTCCTCAGCAGCCCGAGTGTTAAAGACAAAAAATTATAAATGTGTTGGATTAGAGTTCGTTGGATGAGCCAGCTGTCATCTTAAAATAAAAATCAACTAAAACAAACAAAAACATTAAGTGCTGAGCTCTGAAACTTTTGGAGTCAGAAAGGAAAATAAGATAAACCAATGTGAAAATTAAGCATGATTGACATGATAAATTCAACCATGTTGGATTTAAGGAGAAAAAATATTTATAATTCAATGACAACAAACTAAGCAATGGGATAAGTGGGAGAAAAAAAATTTGTTATAAATTATTCTAATTAGAGCTCTGACACCAAATACATGTAGGAAATAGAGGCATTTAGCTCTGCTCCCTAGGAACTGGATCCTCCTGGAGCCCACATGAGATTGGAATAATGACAGCAATCTACCTTATGGAATGCTTGGGGGGTTTAAGTGACAGAATAAAATGATGCTGTGACATCAAGTTCTGGACCAAAGTAAGTCCTCAGCAAAAGGTTGATGATGATGATTACACTTCCTCAGCCCAGTTTCCTAATTCACGGATATAGGACAGTGGGAAAAAGTAAACCTAGAAATTCTAGAGCTCCTTTCCATGTTCATACCATTTTCTAACTGAAAGAATTACATCAGTGAAATCATTTGCACTGAATTTTCTCACATTTTTAGTATATCTTTAGGTTTCCAATGCTATTATTCAAGTATACCACACCTGTTTTATAAAATATAAAATTAATGGTCAGTTATGCCTAGAAAGAAAAAAAAAAAGGGAAATGCTCTGGCAAGAATCTCATTTTCTTACATAGGTAAGAGAACAAGTATGGTTGGAAAATATTTTCTGTAAACTATTAAAAAAAAGAAAATCAGAAAATTTCAATTTTCAAGGTTTTTAACTTTATGACGTATTTATTTGAATTCACACAGATTTGAATAATTTACCCATATGGTTAAAGTTAAAACGTGTTTTGATGTTTTTTTTGGCCTACTCTCTGGGCTTTTTAGAGTAATTTTTCAAAAAATCTGATAGGAAACAATTGTTTTGGAAAATGGCCTCTTGAAATCTTGACTTTTTAAAAAAAAATCCTGATGAAAACATTATGTCACTGAATTTCAATAAATTAATTCAACAGTATATTTGCTTTCAAAAACACTTGAAAATATTTACTTTAAATATGTATTAAGAAAAAAATTTAACTGGAAAAATGACCCAGGAAAACCAACAAAATGTGGAGAGTTGTCTCAAACAAACCGAGAGCAAAAAACTTTTTAATACAAACTAAACACACATTGAAAGGTAATAGACCATAAATAGATGACACACCACAGCTTTTGTCTTGAGGATTTTAGATATACCCTTAACTGAGATATAGAATAAGATGTATTGACAAGATGATCTAATTTCTTAGAAAATATTCAAAGAAACATGCAAATCTTTTGTGTTTCCTTTTCCAAGTTGAAGTACCCTCCACAGGAAAGCAGTCTGGGAATGTTATTTTTATTTGGAAAATTTTTAATTATTCTAATACTATTATTCTTATTTTTAAAGTCAAAAATAAAAAGAAACATGAAAAAGTAAAAAGTAGTAATTTTGATCATAAAACAGTTTCCTTTTGTATTATTTATGAAATTGTGCTATACTTTTATTTTAGAGAGTTGGGTGAATGTTTTTTGGTGGTAGCATTTCTAATTGTTTAATTTTTATGTCAGGGAGAATTTATTAATTTATAATTAAAATTTATTTGTAAGTAAGTAGTGAATAACATAAATATCTCATTAAGCAAGGCATACGAACATTAGTAAATGTAAAAAAGTTCATCTTACATGAAAAATTTGCTTAACTTGCACAGGAAGATTTTCTCTAAATGAGAAAGGACTGGCACTAGAGTAAGTTACTAAGGTTGGCTAGGGGATATAAATCTTTGAAAATATTTATATGTCAAATAAATGGTGATGTGACTTGTATATCCTTCAGTTTGCTTGTACCCCAATATTTTTAAATAAATATTTATTTATGTATTTGTTTGTTATATTTCTCAATTCATTTGAGTTTTTGCATAAACACAAGCTTCTCTGAAAGTTTTCCCAGATCATTCTATTTACAATAGCCCCATTATCTTACCTTATTTTTGTTTATAGCACTTATTACTCCCTAATACTTTTTTTTTAAGCTTTTTATTTATTTATTTGACAGAGAGAGAGACAGCCAGTGAGAGAGGGAACACAAGCAGGGGGAGTGGAAGAGGAAGAAGCAGGCTCCTAGCGGAGGAGCCTGATGTGGGGCTCAATCCCAGAATGCTGGGATCATGCCCTGAGCCGAAGGCAGATGCTTAACGACTGCGCCACCCAGGCGCCCCTACTCCCTAATACTTTATTATATGTTTATTTGTATGCTTCTCTTTTTTCCTTTCTTTAATATAAGTTCCATGAGAGTAGGTACTTTATTTACTAGTGTATCCCAGACCATATTAAAGTGACTGGAATACAAATGTGCTCAATAAAAAATATTTGACTAGATGAATGAATGATTGTCTTCCCTAGTAGAGATTGTTGTTGAGGGCCAGAATAGCACCCTCTAGCAGGATACTGCTTGAATATGGTTGGCTTATAGTAGAGAACTAATGAATTTTATTTTAACTCTATGAAAATCCTTGGAGTGTTCAAGAAGATAATGTGGCATTTGTGGAAAAATTTAGAGTTCTCACTTTCTAAAATATCACCCACTTAATCTGGGCATGCTGTATAACTTAACGTAACATTCAAAATTCTCCTCCAAGGTTACATAAATTGGTTTTCCAAATGATGACTTACTATAAGCCAAACTGTACATATTGCTATTTCTCAGAACTTTGCCTAAAAACTGAAACTCCTCCTTGGTGGGATTATCTGTATCTCATCCCTACCCACCCCCAACACCGCCACCACTTCAGACCTCAGAAAGGCTGTATAATGTCTGATGACCCAATTTGGATTACCAAATTTACTCTCTCTGCTACTCTCTTTACAGTTTCTATTTTACATTATAGATCTGATCAGTTCCTTAGCTTACATCTCTCTCTCTCTAAATTGAAAGGTTAACTAGATAGAGGTTAAAAAAGTTCCCTTCCATACCTTACTCTCTATGATGTATATATCTTTTGGAAATTCTAATTAGTGTATCAGAGGGAAAATACATTTCAAAATACTCTTATATAAAACAACTGCTTCTAAAAATAATTTTAACTTCAAAACAGAAGTCATGTGATCATAAATTTAGAACTATAAATATAACATGCTAATAAGAAGCAATGCTTATTGACCTACTGACACTCTAAATATAATTATTTGGTCATCAGAGCAAAGCTAAATTAGAACTGGTATTTCTTACAACGGGGTTAACTCTCCTAATAATTTTGGTTTGTCTAAATTATTTTATAACATTATATATATATATATATATATATATATATATATATATATATACTACTCTGAATTTCTCTTCCAAACTGCGATCTAATTATTATTATATATACTGCTTTTCCCCCCATACTATCAGATTTATTCTGTCTGTTTTTAATTGATAGAGAAAATACTGGAAGTATTTTCTCTTACATCTAGTATTGCCTGCTAATTATAAAAAGTAAAGAGATTAAGGAAATAATTATTCAACTACTGGTGACATTGTATTTCCTTCTAGTCATAAAATTATGAAAGGCCAAGATGATTATATCATATATAGATATATATTTATATATGTATGTACATATGTATACAAATATATAATATATAATATAAATATATTAGTATATTTATATTATATATTAATTATAATTATTAATATAACATATATTTATATTTGTTTATGTATAGTACATGTATATTTATATATGTATTTCCTTCTAGTCACACAATTATAAAAAACCAAGATGATTATATTGTGTACATACAAATGAAGTACTAACTTATACTGTGTGTACCACAAGTTTTTAAACAATATTGATCACCCTTTGTCTCTTTTTGCATTTAACATTAAAATCAACATTTTCCTACATCATCAAAGTCTATTTTCTAAGGGTTTTTATTTTCTACGTTTTATTTTTATTTATTTTTATTTCTGACAGTTTTTATTAGTTTTTTCAGGCACCTGCTACTGCATAACAAGAAACTCAGAGCTTACGGCTTAAAACAACTATTTTATTATATCTCATAATTCTGTGGTTGACCAGGCTCAGCTAGGCAGTTCTGATTTACTACATCATATTGACTGGGGATGCGGTGATCTGGGGGCTCATTTGGGTTGTAATTTTTGTCCAAAGGAGCTCATGCGCATGGGTGACAATTGATGCAGACTGTCAGGCGCTCTGGCCTCTCCAAGGGGCTTGGGTTTCTCACAGCATGGCGGGTTTGTTCTGAGAGAGAATGTCCCTATAGTGAGCATTCCAAGAGAGAGAAAACAGAAACAGTTATTCCTTTTAACAGCTAGACCTGGAATTAGCACAACTTTGCCTCCATTGCATTTCATGTGATAAGCAGTCACAGGACTTTAATTAAGGGGAGGTAAAATAAACTCCACCCCTCAAAGGAGAGAATGAGAAATTTGGGTCTATATTTAATCCACTAGAATAGCTGCATAATTTCTACTTGTAGAGGCACCGTAACTTAGTCAAAGTTAAAAATAATCTGCTAAAAGCAACCAACAAAAGGAGAATGTGTATTATAATTAAGGCTAAGACACATCTGTGCAACTTTTCTTTGGGTCTAGCCTGTTTGGAATTTACTTGGCTTGTTGAATTCGAAGGGTATTCTTTTTTTCCAAATTTGAGACATTTTCAGCCATTACTTCAAGTACTTTTCAGCTCCACCCTATTTCTACTCTCCTTCTGGACTCCAATTTTAGATTTTTTATTATATTCCTTCAGGCTCCTGGGGTTTTGTTCTTTTTCAGTCTATTTCTTCTCTTTTGTTCGGATTGGACAATTTTTATTGTAGTATCTTCAAGTTTACATATTCTGTCTTCTGTGTACTTCTTTCTGCTACTGAGGCAATCCACTGAGTTTTTCATTTCAGTTATTATATTTTCAGGTTAAAAATTTCTACATGGTATCTTTTATTTTTTCTTGAGATTTTCTAATTTTTCATGTTTCAAGCCTGTTTATAAATGCTCACTGAAATATTTTTATGGTGGCTGCTTTGAAATCTTTATCAGTTAATCTCCACATTGGTGTCTTCTCAGGGTTATCATCTCTTAATTATCTTTTCTCATACAAGTTGATATTTCCTGGTTTTGGCTTTGGAAGGTGCTTTTCCCTCTTGCAGGCAGAGTAATGCTGTCAGACACTTAGTGGAGAACATGAAATACCACCTCCGCTTAGTCGTAACAAGGTTTTCCTCCCTTAGGATGTCAAAGAAGGTTGAGCAAGCAACCAAGACTCTTATCCCTGCATGTCAGAAGAGGTCTGCTAAAACAGAGATTTCAATAAGGTTTAGTTTTGTAACATATACAACATGTGCAGGAGATGATAAAAAATCATGTGCTTCCTACATTACTTCCACTGACACTGTAGTTGGAGGGCTCCTTATCACTAGATCATGGTGAATGTTCTGGTTTCTTGCTTTGTCTCATCTGACACTGGTGGGAAGAAGAAAAGTACTTAGTATGGTTAGATGGCAGTAGAAATCCAGGATCCTCATGTGGCCTCCACTGAAACCATGGGGGACAATGCCTGCCACCAGGCAGGAGTGAAAGTCCCAGCTCCCTACTCAACCTTCTCTAATACCACCCTGGTGAAGAAGTTGAGAGTCCTGATTACACCCAGGTAAGGGTGGAGGTCTAGACTCCCCTTTGGGCTTTTGCTGACTGGGATGGAAGTGGAGCAATGTTTTGTTTTGTTTTCTGTGGTGTTTGAGTGAAGTAGGGTGGTTATTGTCTAAAAGTTTTCTGTTTTGCTAGGTTATCCATTTCCTGGTCCTTTGACTAGAGAGAGTAGGAGGTTGTTGTACTTAATTGTATTCAGCAAGAGAAATGGAGGCGAGTATGCCTACTTGATCCAGAACTGTGTTTTAAAAATATGGTTATTTTCACTTCATATGTCATGAATGTTTTAAAATGTTGTTAAATTCATTGAGAAATTGTTACACAGACCTCTCAGACATCCTTTTTAACAGCCAAGATCTATACTAACTTATACGAGAAATGTCTCTAGATGGTGGAATTGCATGTGATTTTTATTTTATATCTTTTTTTTCTCATTAGTAATGTCTAAATTCTCTTGTGAACATATATAGCTTTTGTGGCAGGATGTTACTAGGTAATTATCAATAGTAGAGAAGTATTTTTCTAAATCAGACTACCATTGCATATATCAGTAAGAATAAATAGTACAATATTTATAGAGGCAAATCATAGGAACTCTATACATAGCTTAGAAGATTTGACAGGAAAAAAATTAGGAGTGCCATGTTCTTTAAGTACCATTAAACTTTATAAAAGTTAAATTCTTAATTCTTATCTTATAGTTCAGTAATTCTTAAAGCATGTCCCCATGTGTTCTCTCTCTTCCTCTATCCCCCTCCACCCACCTAGGTATCACATAGAAAAACATTTCAGTGCTTTTTTTCTTTCTTTCTTCTCTGTTTTTACATTGAAAGAACAAAGTTAAGAATATCCTTAATAATCTAGCTAAGGGACAGATGGCCATACAAAAATAACCAAGTTTTCCAAAATGATGGCAAAAATGCCACATTTTTCTGAACATTGTCACTAAGCAATAGGAATAAAAGTCAAGGTTTTTATGCCCTCTTCTTCAGAACTGAAAAGCAAGGTAACATAACACCATCAGAATTAGTTGAAAGAATACTTTCCTTGTTTATTTCACTTTGATTAGTTAAACCAAAGCCGTAACCATGAATACTTTGATCTCTATCTCAGTGGTCTAGTCAGTAAAAATCCACAAGGCTGTGTTCTCTTTTCCTCTGTGCTAAACAAAATAGGACTTCTTAAACTGCTTTACCTTTCAGCTTTCTCATCTGTAAAATAAGGAATTATATCCTTGAATGTTTTCCAACTTTGAAATCTCATCTCCAGAGATGAGAAGTGGCAATGGCTGTGCCTTCCTGGGAGGTCTGAGCCCTTGCCCTTCACTCTGCCCACACCCCTCACAACATCCCCCATACAATGTAACTTGGCATCCTTTGTTGTTTGTTAGTAAGCTAAATGAAGTTTTTACCGAAGTGATAAACTAGTTCAGTAAGCATTTGATTGAAGAGAAGACTTTCAATTTACTAAAATATTATTTTAATACCAATATTCAGTAATTTTAATATATCTCCAATGGAAGACAAGATTCCATTCTTCTGATTTTGGTCAGAATACTTACAAATATGCAGGTAAGGCAGCTAGAGGCACCGAAAAGAGATTTCTCCACTTCTTAATCAGAATCAAACTGGCAGGAACTTCTGGAGTCAAGAGAACTACCTTTTAGTAAAATGATTAGGAATTATAAGCTTAACTTTTTTTTAAAGCACTGTTGTGCCTTTTTGTCCATGTTGATGAAGTCCAAATCTCTAAGCTCTCTTCATTCATTCACTCATACATTCAACAGACATTGTATTAAGTACTAACATTATATTAACTACTAAAATATGGAAGTAAGACATCCTCATTATGTTCATGAATCTTAAAATTTCTTCACTTATATTGGAGTATGTCTTCAGAAAAGATCAATTAGTAACTTAGCTTGTCTGTTTCTTAATGAAGAAAGTTCTGAAATGTGCTAAAAGATTTACAAAGCCCTTTTAAAAGAGTGCTAGTAAAATAAAGATAGAGATGGGAGCCATTTAGCTTGTCCTAAGTAGGTATTTCCTATATTTAGAATATTGTCAATGAATATAGACAATGTATTCATTGTCTATAAAAACGATTTGGGGAGGGTAGAGGTGAAAGAAGAGAGAATTTATGTAGACATGCTGACAAAAGATCATTTCTTTGAGATCCTGCATTACATTTCAGTTTCTCTATTGAACCAATTGCCTTTGTTAGTGAAGTTTCAAAGATACTACAGCTCCATTCCTGCAAAGCATCTGTACTATATTGGGTGGCTTACCACTAAAGATGGCTGAGCTATATGACATGAGCTACACTTCAGTAACATGTATGTACATTATTCCTTGCTAGGTTCCTTCCCCAAATCTCTGCTATAATGAGTTTGGCTGGAAAAGTCATACACATCAAAAATCTTTCTCGCTTTTAAATCTATTTCTTAAAGTTTAGTACACAGCTAGTCTATCTCCCCTTGATCCCTTTTCCCTTGGTTCTATGTGGGCTCCAAAAGGCCATCCAGAGCTGAGGACCTCTCAGGCTATTTTACACTCCTGTAAGAAGTATTAGTCCTCAATCACAGAGTCTTTTTCCAAGAAAAAAATTCTACCAGGGAAGATAAATCCAGGAGAAAGTGAATTCTGATTCCTTTTTCTTCCCATAAAAAGCTCCATCCCAGTATGGGGATCTCACTGTGTATTCATTAAGAATCCACTTCATATCATTAGCCACTCTCTGAAGCTAGAGCAATGAGAGTGTGGGAAATAATCTTTACTGAAAAGAATAAGATTAAGGGAAATGCAGTGTTTGAGAAAATCTTAGTCATGGCAATGTTGAGCCATGCAGAGGAAAGAGAGAGAGAAAGAGAGATCCTAACTGAAAAAAATTGGGGGAAGGGCAATAAAAAGTTGCTTTCAAGATTTTACAGAAGGGAGACAATCTTAAATCCTATTTTCATCCATATCTCTGAGATAAATATTACTGAGCAACAAATGATGCTGACTCCCTATTTTCAAGTCTACATGCTGAACAATTCTGGATGGGGACATTCAGAGCACTGGGCAATAGATTTTAAAGCCCTAACACACCTCCCTGATACAAGGGAAGTGGTATTCCAATTCAGACAAGAATAGACACAGACTTAGAAGAAGGAGAAATGAATTTAATGATTAAGAAAAAGAGAAATCAAATAGAACTGAGCTAATATCTTTAGAGATGTTCCTTGGCCACATATGCCAAGGGTTTCACCAGGTAATCCAGGTTCCTAAGGACTGGATTCTTAAGAGCAGGCTGTATTTATAGTTATTGTTAAGGTGATTGCATAGTAATGCATTATTTTCTCAACTTTTAGTATATATTTAGTTATTTTCAAGTAGCCTTGAATTATTTTTATAAAGTCCCAAGTGAAATAACTCTTTAAGCTTTTATTAAAGGCAATTACATAATCCAATAAATACAACAAAATTGCTAATATTCAGATGTCCTGAATGGCTAGGGAAGCACAACCCTCAGAGACTAGTGCTTCAATATAATTCATTCCCACAAGGTGTGGAAAGAGTTCCTACAGCAACCATTTCATAGACCCTGCTACCAGTTGGTGGATAGGAGAAAACCCTTTACAACAATTTGGATTGCCAGTGAGCTAAAATGCTTATGTACCTTCACTGTCAATGAGAGCATTCCTGGTTTCCTAATCAAAACTATAAGGAATAATAAGTAGCAATAAAAATGGCCAATACTTCATGTAATCCTAAAAGATACAGATTCAGAATATATATTTTAAAAAGACTTTAATAAAATATTAACTTACTGTTGGAACTGAGAACTTAATGCATCCTAAAATTTATTCTAGATTTAAGGCACACTTTGTTTTCATCCAATTTCAGATTTACTAGCCACGCTTACTCGATTCTTTAAGTCCTATTTCAAATACTGTCTCTTTGGTGAAGCTGTCTTTGACCTCTGTCTGCAAATACGGACACTTTCTCCAGCAGTACTCATTGTTCTCCCTATGGGCTCTTAGAACACTTTGTACATAACTCTGTCATAATTTATTATTAGAGTTAGTTGTTGTTACATAGTCCTTTCCTCCTAGCTGTGAAATTATCTGAGGCATGGATAGCATTTTATTAGTATGTTTATCTCCAGTGGTTAATACAGTGCCTACAACTGAGTGGTCACTTATTAAATATGGGTTTGGTGGAATGGTGCATATGCAGCCAGTTCCACTGAAAAGTGACCATGAATTATACTAGCAGCTGCCACGAACATTTTTAACCATAAAATTTCTACATTCAGTTTATTTCTCTTTAGTTTCTTAGATTCTGCTCCATGTACATCTTCATTTTCAAAACTCTCTGTGGATTATGTTTAGCCAAAGGACATAGTATCTACTGACTAAAATTAAACAGACTTCCCTTCTGTTAAGAGCTCTTTAAGCAAGTTGCAGAATTTGGTGTCTTTGTACAGCCATGGAAATAAATTATGAAATGTATTATCTGATAGATCATATGTCTGGATCAAGTTCTTAAGCTGTATTTTCTTAAAGCCTATATGCTCCACCTGGAAACAAGTCAACTATTAAGAAACAAAAAGACTGTGAGCAGCTACTGAAGAACATCAAGTGATAGATCAAGTTTTTCTGGGTGCCCAATAAAGGGTTTCAAAGAGCTTCTCACTGAATTATTAAAAGAGTTCATTTATAACCCTCGTAAGAATAAAATAATATATTGTGATTATGAAGTGTCTGTCTGAGAGTCCTGAATTCTGTTGATGTGGTTTTACTCTGAAGTATCCCAAATGAAGTTGCTTTCAAAAACTTATCTCACTTACGGGAAAGGGCCAATTGTTATGAGCAGATGGTAATCATTAGACTAACCAGTAACATGGTTTTCTTTTTTGTGTTTATAGCCATTAGTTTCTAGCACATTTATTATCATTTCCTTCTTGTAGTGTTTTTACTGGTGTTTGTTTAGATGGAAATGATGGAATTTTTGGCTAGGTGCAGAAGATAAAGAATTACTTTAGGATTACATTGATCTTTTCAGTCCAGGCCACACACAGAAGACAACACTATCAGTGCCAGCGTCATGCCCTCAGCACATGAAAGGATGACTAAATGAGCATAGAAGTCTAATTTAACAAAATCCTGGTATGTTCAGTAATTAAATAATAATCTTATTAGGAAAACTGAAACACTTCACATCTACCAGCAGGACAACAAAGATAGCATCAGTCCCAATCCCAATCCCAGGCGGCTTTTTTATAGAAATTGACAAGCTAATTTTTAAATGCATATGGAAATACAAGAACCCGGAATATTCTGCATAGTTATGAGAAAGAAAACTAAGGTTGGAAAGTTTATATTACCCGATTTCAAGACTGGATATAAAACTATAATAATTAATCAGTGTGGGTCGGGCATACAGATAAACAAATAGATCAAAAGAACAATTTAAAGGGCTCAAAAATTGACTTACACTTATTTAGTTATTTGGTTTTTGATAAAAACTCCAAAATAATCCAACGAGAAATGAAAGCCTTTTGAGCAAATGGTGCTGGAATAAATATATATTCACATGAAAACAAACTCTGACCCCTAACGCGTACCATACACAAAAATTAATTTGAGATAGATCATAGACTTAATCTAAAAGTAAACATTATAAAAATTTCAGAATGAAATATAGGAAAATCTTTGTGACCTGGAGGTAGCCAAAGATTTCTCAGATAAGAGAAGGAAAGAACCGTAAAACAAAAAATAACAGAATTCATTAAAATAAAAAAGATTTACTCATTAAAAGACATCATTAAGACAACAGGCAAGTCACAGAGTATGAAAAAATATTTATAAAACTTATATGTACTGAAGGACTGACATCCTTTATTATAGATATAGATATGACCATATCAAAAGCATGGTGATTCTGTTTGCTGTTGATAGGGAGGAACTACTAAGAAACAGTAGCCAGATCAACCTTGGTAAGAGGAAGTTCAGATTGCTGAGGCCATGTATAACCTCTATCCCTGTCACCATGGCCACTCTGCCTATGAGCTCATTGAGCAAATATTAGATGGAGAAAGAGATATCTGACATTTAGAGAACACATCCTTTGGTATACCTAATTGCTGAAAGGCTTTTCTACAGTAGATGCCATTTGGTGAACAGTCACAGGACACAATCATTTTCATACTATATGTCAAGCTTCAGAAGTCCAACCACATGCACTTTTTCCAGACCTTCTTATCATTACACTTTCAGCCCTATTCTTCCTAAGTCCCTGATCACAAAACCAAACTACCAACAGTTTCCCATAAGTCAATGTAGATCCATTCTTCTGGTCATCTCTTAGTGTAGACAAGGCAGACAACAGAATGTCCCACTCAATGTTCTGCCCACTAGGATGATTTTCATTCACCCTTTCCTTCCAGATCACCCCCGAATGAGACTGTAATGTTATAGCAATGCACCTGTTGTTGGTGCTGGCAAATTGTGCATAACCGTCTATAAACCAGACCTTTTTTCTCTCTCCTCAGCTGACTGGTCATGAGGAGTTCTCTATAAGATCATAGGTGTGTACTGAAAGAGATGAGACAATGCAACAGGAGTCCTTGTCAAAGGAGCCTGAGCCTATTTACCACTTCCACTTAATAACAGAATACTGCTGTATATGCCCAATTTCATGGCCTGGTGGGTCAGAAACACCCAGCTCATGATGGAACGCTCAGACCACATGGTCACTTGATGTCTCATGGCTAGGCATTCAGTCTCTCCCAGGACCCAGTAGGATGTTAGGATGTATTTCTCAAAAGAGGAATAATTGTCTGCAGAAAAAAATCAATGGTTTACTCCAAAACTCTGGAGGTCTAATATTCTCCTATTGGTGCTTGCAAGTGACTAGACGGTACATCAGTATTTGCCATAGACACTCTGAGTGTCATCAGATCTGCTAGGTCATGCGGCCCAATTAGCAGAGCAGCCTGTATTGAAACCTTAACTTGATGCACAACCTTCTCTTGCTCCAGTCCCCACTCAACATCAGGACCCTCACGGATTACTCAGTAAATGATTTCAATTAATACATTCAAATATGCTGTATTTTGTTTCCAAAATCCATAAAGGCTACCAAGCATCAATCCCTGTTTAGTGCTAGGTGATACAAGGTACAACATGTCTTCCACTTTTGAGGGGATATGTTCACAGGTTCCAAACCACCAGGCTCTAGAAATGTCACCGAAATGGCTGACCCCTGAATTTTTGTGTGATTTCTCTCCCTCCCTCTGCTTTGCAAATATCAGGCCAATTAATGCAATCTATGTGTTGTGGTTTCTCTTTTGCCACAACACTAAGACACTCTACCTGTGAACTATCCTAAACGGCCTCAGTGGGTGGAGTTTTACATAATCTCATGACTTTACAGAGCAAGACAGTATCTTCTGTATTGGTTTCCCATTGCTGCTGAAATAATGGCCACAAATTAGAGGCTTGAAAAGACATACATTCATTGTTTCCCAATTCTGGACGTTAGAAGTTCAAAATGTATTGGCAGGGCTGCATTCCTTCTGGAGACCCTAGGGGAGAACTGATTACCTTGCCTTTTCCAGCTTCTAAAAACTACCAGCATTCTTTCTGCCATGTCCTTGTATCACTCTGATTTCATCCATGGTCTCATCACCTTCTCTGACTCTGACACTCCAGTCTCCCTCTAAGAAGGACTTTTGTGACTACATTGGACCCCCTCCGATAATACAGAATAATCTCTTTACCTCAAAATCCTTAACTTAACCACATCTGTAAAGTCCCTTTTACCCAGTAAGGTAGCTTATTCACAGGTTCTGGGGAGTGGGGTATGGACATATTAGGGTACCATTATTCTGCCTACCACATCCTAAACTGAGGGCTGCCTTGAAAACATTTCAGAACATTCCAATCCATTTTTTTTTCTTGTGGTTGTTGCCTAGAACTTCTAGGAAAATCAAAGGAAATAACTTTTTCTTTGGCTATCTTATGACTGATCCAGTGTTGTCTGTTTAACCTTTCCTTTGGTGTCTTAAAGCCTACTGGAGAGTGATAGTGTCAGAGAGGTACAGTGTGGGGTCTGAGTCTTGGCACTGCTACTGACTAAGGTGGGTTTGGGTGAGTTTTCTTATATGTAGAGTAAAACCATTTTTACTGTAGAAATTAAATTGTATAATGTAGGTTAAACACATAGCCTGATATTTGACACAGAGAGGGGCAGTCCACAGAGGGAGATGGTTATTATTATCACAGCTACAATTACTTATTTAGATTAGATATTCCCAACTCTGAATGTCCATAGGAATCATTAACAAAACAACAAAGTCCAGGAACCACCCTTAGAGATTATGATTTAGTTGCTCAAAGATGGGTTCTGAATATCAGTATTTTTTAAAAAGCTCCCCAGGTAATTCTAGTTGACAATCGAGGTTGGGAAAACACTAACTTACATGAAGTTGGCTAGGATATTAACCAAATCTTTTCTTGTATTTACCATGAATATCATTGTGGCACATTTTTAAAACTCTTTGTTTCAAAGTCATTATTTAAAAATACATTTTACAGATATAATTTGATGACAGCATACATGTGGTGAAAAGATGCACATTGATTGCAAGAGACTTTTTTTTTTTCTTTAAGTGTTTAGGCTTGGAAAAATATTCTGATTTTATCTTTTTGGTAAGTAATGATTTTACTTTAAAGAAAGCTGTTTATTTCTCTATAGAGAGTCCACAAGAGGCTTTCGACATTTTTATGTAGTGTTTGAAGACACTGGGAAATAGTGACTTCTATTAAAAATTATCATTTGATATTTAATGTCAGTATTTTTTTATTATGTTCAGTTAGCCAACATATAGTACATCGTAAGTTTCTGATGTAGTGTTCAACGATTCGTTAGTTGCGTGTAACACCCAATGTGCATCACAACATTTGCCCTCCTTAATTAATGTCAGTATTTTAACAAAGATCAGAAATTAATGTCCCCAATATGTTGAGGGTGTGCCCTTGTTAAAAATAATCTCTATGATTTTTGTCCTGTGGCTTCAGAGTAAGCATTTGCCTCAGATTATCTGTTGAAGTAAAGATTCTGACTGTGTCTCTATAAAACTAACAAGATGATTTAAGGAACTCAAAACAAGCAATTGGTGAAGGTAAGATAATTTTTGAAGCAAACCAATTTAATGAATTGACAGGTTATTTGAATTTATCTACCTTCCTAAGTGTCATCTATAGATTTTAGAACTAAATTATTGGTTATGTGTAGAAAGGAGATGTGTATCATATTTCAAATTGCAGGGGCTTGTGTTACTGTTATTTTTTCTTTGCCATCAGTATCTTAAAGATCAGAATTTTTAGAGAATTTAAGCCTTTATTTGGGTTCAGATAGACTCTGATCCAGACTAATGTTTAGATATCTTTGTGGAGACCAAAAAGGAACTATGTATCCATAAAAAAATATTTTTGAGGATAACTGGAACAATTATCTTTCATAGCCAACTATTTTTTTTAAATATTTTATTTATTTATTTGACAGAGAGAGAGACAGCCAGAGAGACAGGGAACACAAGCAGGGGGAGTGGGAGAGGAAGAAGCAGGCTCCCAGCAGAAAAGCCTGATGTGGGACTCGATCCCATAACGCCAGGATCACACCCTGAGCCGAAGGCAGACACTCAACGACTGAGCCACCCAGGCGCCCCACATAGCCAACTATTTTTATGTCATAAGGACAAATAATGAGAAGCAGAATTATCTTTTAAAACATGTATTTGAGTATCAATCTAACCAAACCAGGCAAAAATTGATGTTTTCTCATTAGTGAAAAAAGGTATTTCCCCTTCATAACATAGTGTGTTGATCCCCTGGGTATTTTCAAGAGAATACATCTTCTTGCTAAGAGTATCATTCCAGTAAGTATCAAAAGAAAAACATCTTTTTGGGGTGCCTGGGTGGCTCAGTCAGTTAAGCGACTGCCTTCAGCTCACGTCATGATCCTGGAGTCCAGGGATGGAGTCCCACATTGGGCTCCCTGCTCAGCAGGAAGTCTGCTTCTCCCTCTGCCCTTCAACCAATTTGTGCTCTCTCGCTCAAGTAAATAAATAATAACTTTGAAAAATATCTTTTCTTATATTCTTTTCTACCAATTTGTTACCATTTGCCTCAAGTATTACTTTTCTAGATAAAGGAATGTATTCCTTTTGTGAAATGGCTTTTTGTTTTTTTTTTGTTAAAGGAAAGGTAATCCTAGGTCCTTCCTGGTCCTCTCTGTTGATAAAATTATGGTAAGTCAGTACTCTGCAAAATGAGATGATCACATTCCAGTAGCTGCACAAAGCAATCCATCGGGGAATAGGAAGAAAATATTCATGTACCTCTACTTATCATGTAGCTTTCATGCAGAAAGGAGTAAAACACATTCAGATTTAAAATATGAATTGACAGTAGTGTGTGTATGTAATTTATAAAGGAATTGCTATATATTGGGAGTGTATGAAAATTCATTTTGCTCTTAATGATATATGATCAAAGGAGTGTAGAGACTTGCTAGCTAGCATTGGTGCCCTTTTTCCAGCTGCATCCCTGTGGGTTGCAGATACAGGTGTGGAATGCTTGACTTAGGAAAGTCTGAAGACAGCTAAATTGTTCTACATGATAGACTGAGAAGAAATTGGAGTAGGATGGAGTGAATGGCACATTTCTACTAGGAGGGATGAGGAAAAAAGTGAGAAGAAGGAAAGAAGGAAAAGGAGCCAGGAAGATATTGAGAGTACAGGTTATCACATACAAGGGGAGCACACTGAGAAGCTTTATGGGGTGGCCTAGCTGCAAAGATTTTTAAAAACAGGGCCTTCTTTTACTTAATGTTACATAAGTGTTAGTTGATGGCCCTTCTCCCTTGCCTTCCAAACCTCCAGTGAAAGTTCTTCCGTCTGCCACAGCCCTGAATATATGGCGACCAGGAGGAGGAAATAAAGGGGAAGAGGCCACGTTCACGTCATTGCCATGGCAGCAATAAAGACACCAATTATTTCATCTGCTTCCTCGCTGCGGCATCTTGAGCATCATATGACATTCAGGCTTATCAATCTCACTCTAAAACTCCTCTTGCAGCCTACACGAACCTTTCCCTGGAACCTTGACCCAACACTATGCTGCTTAACCTGGACTTCACCTTTTTGGGTAACTCTGTTTATGTTTTCTCAGTAACAATCCTTGATACGTAGTTCTTGTCAATATCAGTAAACTATAGTTAATATACTTGATTAAGGTACCTTCAGAATTTTGAAGTATTTTCAGGTACATGGGCATACTAATAACGGTGAAGCTGTGAGTGGTAGCAGAGGAAGAAAAGGCAGTGTTCCCAGTTCACAGGAGAACTAGTATATAAAAGGAACAGCACTGGGGTGCCTAGGTGGCTCAGTCCGTTAAGCATCTGCCTTCGGCTCAGGTCATGATCTCAGGGTTCTGGGATCAAGGCCCACGTCAGGCTCTCTGCTCAGTGGGGAATCATCTTCTCCCTCTCCCTCTACCCCTCTGCCTGCTTGTGCTCTCTCTCTCAAATAAATAAAATCTTTTTTTAAAAAAAAGGAACAGCACAGTCTCTGGAGTTTATCCAAGAAAAGAAGACTTAATATTCCATAACAGGACCTGCACTAACAGTGGAAATTTGTGCTATGATATAACCTCTTTGAGTTGTAATTTCTTCATTCAAGAAATGGAGGTAATACCTATTTACCTAGACATGCTAAAGTAAGAAGTTAATTATATATGCATATAAAATGTCTAGCACAGAATAGATTTTCAAATAACGTTAGCTGTGGTTATTATTATAATTACATATAATTAAGTCTGGTGGTCTTAACATTTATTAACCTGACACTATAACACAGGATAACTTGAACAGCCAAACTAACTACACAACTGATGTTCCAAAATGCCTCATTCCTGTCTGACTAAACCAGACAAACGCCCCCTCACATATACATTGGCTTTGTGTTACTCAGGCTGGCATATATTTCTCCTTATATGTTACATAGACAAACTAGAAAATAAATATTATTTTTAAAATCTCTCCATATTTTTATTCTTTTCTCACATAACCTTATCTTATCCTTATTTTCTTCTTTAAAATGTTTATGTTGTGGGCAAAAAGAACTTATAGACTTGAAAAAATTCAAAATATGCATTTTCTGTGTGTGTTATAATAGAATCTTGAAGAATTTATGCAAATCAATGATATCGGGTAATAATTATTAAATTATTAATGTTTTTCTCTTTTCCTTTCTTTGTCCAAGTCATCTTGAGATATCTATTTAACAGGAAGGAGATAAGAACTTGTTACTAGAGAAATACAAGAAGTGAAGAGGTCAGATTCAGCTACTAATATGCAAAATAGATCTCTGCAGTAACCAAGAAACAAGGCTACAGTGAGCTAGAGAGAAAACTGTCCATATGACTTCATTTCCTCCATTCAAATATCAAGGGTTTGAAGGACCCATCTCATAGATCTCCTGTAGTACAGAGATACTTTTTAACCTATGACAGAAAAGTAGCCAAGTTTGCTTCTGCTCAGTGGCAGAAGGAAGATATGATGCAGGGAAAGGAAAACAAACAAAAAACCCATGTTCTGGTCCCAGGGGAGAATAGGAAGAGACAGTAAGAAAAAACAGCATGAGGTAAGGTATGACAACCTTCACTCCCCTTTCCCAGTTTATTTTCAGAGAGAGGAAAAGGTGATTTAGAAAAATGAAGGTAACATGGGGGAATAGTGTGACTGTTCTCCAATAACCTATTTAAGATGTAGGAAGAGCTCACCTTATGTGATGCTCTTGTGCTAACCTGGGGCTTAGCCATACTTCCTTGATGTTCTGTGAGATGAGAGAGAGGGCCTTAGTGTTCAACTAAGGTTGAGAATAGGGAGATCGGCTGTAGGGCTTACGGGAAGAAGCAAAATGATCCCTGGCAGAGGCTAGGGTTTGAGAATCAGAGGACATGGAAGAGCCTCATGGGTCTACAAGCAGCCAGAAATCAAGTCAGCTAGGGAGTGCAATCAAAATCTGGCTAGGACAATAGGCATCATTTTCTAAGTAACACCATCTACACTATTAGACCACTGTTGGATGTTGCTTCAAATTGGGACCAGATGCTAGCCAGACCTCCCCCACAGTGATTCTAGGATCTTCTTCCCAACCTCATCTGGGAATTCTTTTCACTTTTCCTGGGTTGCAACACCATTTCTTGAATTCCATATTTCTTTGTTTTCATCCTCATTGCTTTCTGGAACATTGAGGTTTCCCAAAAAGGGTGTTTTTGGGAAGGAAAGATCTTGGATACCTGAAAATGTCTTTATTATACGTTTATCCCTCAAGTAACAGTTAGTTAGAACGCTGTTGCTAATTAAAAAGTTGTTAAGAGAAAAAAAATAGTTCCATTAATTTTAAAGGAAAAAAATTATGGTGTATTTCTCTCCCAATGCAAAATACCCAAATGATTTTCACAGAAAAATATATCAGTTGAGCAAATTATTGTTTTTATAACTAAACTATAACAATCTGAAGATAAATATATATGGTTGTAGATGAAATTTAAGGTAATTAACATTTTTCATTCTCACCAAAGGAAGAAGTGTCACTTCTGGACGGTGGCTGTTGGTGGAGGAAGGCATAGTGGAGAATGAGACAGATAACCAGCTTTCAGGCAGGCATTCAATCTCTGATGCAGGTATGCTTGATGGTATTTTGTTTTTTTGAGACTTTGGTAAAATAAATGCTATGCATGACCTTATTTTGAAACATGTGAACATGATATGTATGCACTGAGGGTCGTGGAAAGCCATGCATCTTCCTCCTTCTTGGGTCTTTACTCATATTTAAGAATGGGCCACTAAAATGCTGACTGGACACTGAATGTTCAGAGGTGAGATGTGTGGATTGGGGGGTTAAAACTGTGTGGTGATTGGATGGGGACACAGATGCTTATTTTAGGACCTCTGAATTATAGAATTTATAGAATTTTCCTTTTAGACTGATTTGTTTCTACAGGAAGCACTGCTCCGATCATTTACTAAGGAATGCATTTGATGGATGGCATAGGCTTAGCTCTCAGTATTCTCAAAGCTGAGTATGGGAAGAGGGTTGGGGTCACCTAGTTCACTCTGTATACTTTGAATTAATCAAGTCTTTACTTAAGTCTCTTAAGTCTGGTGCCAGTCTGATTCAACTTCTCCAGAGAACAAATTTCTTTTATACTACCAGGATGCAGGAAGGTAGATACTAGCAAATGGTAAGGATGGAATTAAGATGCCTAACTGCTTTTTTTTTTGTTTTGTTTTTGTTTTTGAGAAAGAGGGAGAGAGAGAGCAACCTTAAGCAGGCTCCATGCTCAGCATGAAGCCCAATGCAGGGCTTGATCTCAAAACCCTAAGATCATGGCCTGAGCTGAAATCAAGAGTCAGACACCTGACTGAGCCACTGAGGTGGCCCTGCCTAATTGCTTCTTAAGCAAATTTTCAAACAATCTCTATTTTCCTGGGTACCTAATGCCTCTGATTCTCAAATCTTTATGGTTCTCTGACACTTATCCTCTTGTGTCATTGACATCTCTCTCTATAAAACTTAGATTTCCACTTTTTCTTCTTTGCTTAAATCAGTTACTTATTCATCCATTAATTTTCCCTCTTCAAAAATTTGTTGGCATCTTTTATATACTATCACCTCCCATCCCTCTTGCCCCTTCTACTTTATACATTGTTATTTGTTTACATAGGTTTTTTTTTAAAAGATTTTATTTATTTATTTGACAGAATGAGAGAGAGAGCACAAGCAGGGGGAGTGGGAGAGGGGGAAGCAGGCTTCCTGCTGCATAAGGAGCCCGATGTGGGGCTCGATCCCAGGACCCCGGGATCACGACCTGAGCTGAAGGCAGATGCTTAACCGACAGACATCCAGGCACCCCTCATTCACACAGTTTTGAAAGGAAAAAAGTCGAGCATGAATTCATCTGTAATATTTCACTAAAAGTTTTCTTCTCTCTCTTTCTCAGGAAAAAAAAAAAACAACTTAGAAGTTTGCTCACATTAAATGATTTTGAACTAAAATTTCAGTACAGACCGAAAAGTAAACTTGAAAGACTACAGTGACAAAAAAGTTAGAACTTAGGAAGTGTTCCAGTTGACCTGGAAAAGAAACTTGGAATAATATGGTATGGGGAGTTTAATTATTAAATGGTACCACACTGATTAATGTGTAAACGAAAAGATTTCAGAGTTAAGTAAACCTGGATTCAGTTCGGGCTCTACCACTTATTAGCTGTGTGACTTAGAAAAAGTTGCCTTGGCTTCTTCCTTTGTAAAGTGAAGACAACTAAATGCCTACAATAAGGTTTTCATGAAGACTGAAGTGGGTAGTATTAAGTGCTTAATCTAATACTTCACACAAACATGGTGCTCTATGGTAGCTATTACATTAAATTTGGCCACCCATCATAATATTCATACTCCTGAAGAGTTCTACATTTTATAACACCCTTACTTTTACTATTTTTATATAAGATGTGTCTAGAATACATAGGAAATATATCTTATAGAGTATGAGTCTGTTATACGGTATATAATATGAGTGAGCAATTTGAAGAGGCACTGGCAGAAGAGGGATGGGGCCAGAAACATAAAGAAGGACCAGAATCTAAAGTTTCATCTCTGAAGTTACCTATTCCTATTCTACTTTACCTGCCTTCCACAGTGTAAAGACATTTCTACTAGTGGTGGTTGCTCAAAGTTATCCGCTGATCTCCCCTGTGGATGTGGAAAGGATTAGATCTATGCCAGGAGAAACAAGAGTAAAATTTACAGCTGAGCTAAACTGAGTGTCACAAAATGTTGAGGTTATGAACTGACACTTCACCAGGTTTCCTCCAGACTCTATTTTCTCCTTCCCTTTTGTCTTCTTTGGGCTCTTAGCATAAGTCTATCTTCAGAACCACAGGCAAACTTCCACTAGACATAATGACCAGGGATCAAATGTACAGTATCATGATTTTGTATTTGCTTGAGGTGCTCAAGGATCTCAAGCCCAGCAGAGAAAACCTGGAACAACGCATGTGTTGGTCCTTCATTAAAATCAAATAGTTTAAGTTCTAAATCTGAAGCTTGAACAGCAAAAGGAAAATTATAAATGTTAAAAGCCATTTCAATCATTCTTCAAGCTAGTCAAATACCCCTTAACTCAGCCTCTAATATATCTATATATCTACCTATTTATCTCCTTCTCTCTCTCCCTCTGTCTCTCTGTTTCTCTATCTCTCCACTGATACCATTGTGGAGGTACTAAAGTAATTCTCTTGCTTAAAGATTTTCCCCCCATTCTAAGTTGAGCATGGCAACAGACAGAATCAATGTTGGAGTAATTTTTCAAATAATTTATACTGAAAATTTCAGTGGGAGGAAAAGAGAGGAGCTCTGCACATGCATAAAACTCTACCAAAATAAATAATACTGCGTGCACATGCAAACACATTTTATTCACGCATTCACGCATAAGAATTCACGAATTCACGCATTCTTATTCTTATAACACCTTCAATTAGTAGCCACACTTATACCCTGAAAATTTCCTCTGGGCATAGAGGAACAATCTTTTGTTTATTCTAGATTTTCCACCTCATTATCTTTAATACCGTACTTTGTCTTCTCAGTTATTTGCAAGGAGAAAATGATTAAAAGGTAGTTACAGGTAAGAGAGCCTTTAAACACTTCTAGGAAAGGGATCTGTTTGAGGCTGAATTTACTATCTTTTTGATGCCTGATACGGACTGAAGGCAGGCCTTTTTAGTATACACTAAATTATAATTTTAAATTTTTCATATGTAGAAATCATGCTGGTGTCTGTAGAGTTTTGGGCCCAATCTAATCACAATAGTCCTTCACAATGGAAAAACCTTTCCTGGCTATGATCAGAGAGAGAAATGTAACAGACAAAGGATCAGTGAGATGTAGCATGAGGAGGACTTGGCCCATTGCTGGCTTTGGAAACAGAGGACAGGGAGTACAAGACAAAGAATGCAGGTGGCCTCTAAAATCTGGAAAAGTCAAAGAAACAAATTCTTCCCTAGAACCTCCAGAAAGGAACAGAGTCCTGGCCAATACCTTGATTTTAGCCCAGTTCTGATCCGTGGAACTATAAGATAATAAAGTTCTGTTGTTTTATGTCATTGAGTTGGTGGTGATTTGTTATGGCGGCCATAGAAAACTAACACAAACTTCAATAAATTTTATCATCTAAGCATTTCCTTAGCATTTCAACTGCGTTAAAATAAAAATTATCTCGATGAAAATATTTTCTGTCGTAGAGAGGATAAGTAATTACGATTTTCCAATATTTCATATGACAAGTCTAGGAGTCAATAACTGTACACCAAGTTTTTACTCACAAGAAGGCAAACAGCTATCTTCATGACAAATAAATTCTAAAATTCAAAAGAAACTTCCAGTTACAAGACAAGCAAGCTCTGGGAATGTAATGTACAGCATGTTCACTATAGTTAACAATACTGTACTATATATTTGAAAGTTGCTAAAAGAGTAGATCTTAAAAGTTCTCATCACAGGAAAAAAACTTATAAATCTGTTTGTGACATGTACTAAATATATTTCAATTTTAGGAGATTTGTGTATGAATACAACCAAATATAAAGATTCACAAACAGAATTGAAAAAAATACATCAACATCTGGAGAGTTACATCATGAGAAGAGATGGGACAATGAGAAACAAAGGAGTAAATGATTCATCTTCCGGAAATATTTGTTTCCTAGAAACTAAAGGCAATTTTCCTCTAAAGTGAGAAATGTTATGAATTAAATATGAAAACAGAATAGATTAAAACAAAACAACTTACCGTACTCAAAATGAAACTCCTATAACATAGACTACTCTGATATTTTCTATACTAACATGATATTTGTTAACATATTTAATTAGCACTCCAGGAGAAGGCACCACGCATGTTTAGATGTTTAGCTCTCCACTGTGCAGAGCGCTCTGTTGGCTGCTGTGAGATATTTCAGAAAATCTGGTCTCTGACATTAAGAAGTCTACATACTCCTTGGGAGTCTAAATAAGTACAAGTGAAACCACATAGAATTACTACATGACAATTATCAAGGAGCACACCATAGTAAAATGACATAGAAGACTGACAGGAGTAAAATGTGATTGATCAGGGAAGGTAAGAGATGGGCAGCCATATCCAGAAATAAATTGGGTTGCCAGGGGGACAATGCAAATGGAGATGTGCCGAGAAAGCCACTTTCAGAGAAAAAAATATGTCCCCTACCAGCCCTTCAAGATGACTTAAATTTTCACCGTTAATCTGACCTGTCAACCATTAATCTAACCTGAAAATATGTATTGAATACCACACACCAAGTTGCATGTATTCCATTGTTAAGTATTTTCCTTTCTTCCTCCCTCTTTTTCTTCAGTTTTGGGCCATTTTAAATATGATTGTTCTCTGGAAGAGATAACATAGAAAGTGATTATCAGTGATTATGACCCACATTTCCCTCTCTTCCTTCTTTCTTAACTTCACTGAAGAATTACACTCACATTTTAGGTTATGTTCCAACCCACTGTCTACACTATAGCCAGAACAATCTTCTAAAATCATAACTCTCATTGCCTTCTCATGTTACTGATCACTACTCAAAATTTACCTGCCAAGTGGCCCAATTCTTCAGGGCCCTAAGAGAATAGATGAAGTGAAACAAAGAAAAGTTTAGACAGGCATGGTGAGTAGTTTAAGAAGTGACCTGAGCTTGATCACTTTTATGAAGTCTAGAGGTCCTGGTAAAATATCCAGACACATAGGTAATGATATAATAGAGCATGAGTGAATGAATATATCTTTGGAGGGTATCATTTTCTGGAAAGAAAGACAACAGTTTAGCATTTGCTATGAGCATGATTGAGCTACATACAATCACCAAGAGTTGGGACTTAAACTTAGCAATCAATCCATACAAAATTGGAAGTTTATAACATGAGAATGGAGTACCTTCTGAAAAAGATAAATGTTAAGGTAAAGGAGGAAAGGACAAGGGATTAATTCCTGGAAATCTGTAAAGGGTGTAGAAAAAAAAAAGAAATCAGAGGAAGAGCACTAAGGGGAGAAATAATAGGAAAAAAATGAACCTTATAAAATTTGCATTAGGGCTTTTAAAAAAATTCTATTTCATTTGCAATCAGAGTTTGTGTATGGGATGATGTAACTAAAATAAAGTGTTCTGTGAAATTCCTCCTGATTCTTCTGTGGGTCAGGTAGGTTTTGATATTAAGCAGGCAAAATGGTTCCAATTCTTCTTTTCTTGGGATTAAATAAACCAGAGCTGCTTTTCTGACTGTTTATAAAAGAAGAAAATGAGCTGCCAAGACACAGTTAATAATATTGTGTATCTTTGAATTTGTCATGGAGGAACTTTTAACAAGCCTTAACATGACATCTTGTTTTTAAAAACCCCAGCCAAATAACTTCCCAAATTTTTATTCTTAAAATTGCTCATTAGTATAAGCTGGTAGCCTAACTATAGCAATAGCCAAGAAACATTGCTTATTCAGCCACTAGAACAAACTGAGTTTAAGTGATTTTATCTACTGACTCATTAAAATGAACCATAATCCAAGGTTTTTATTTATGTTGAAATAGCTAACGACTAAAAGGTGTTTTAATTTATCAACATGAGTTTATATAGAACTTGACTATGAAGAAAAACATCATTTTAGGATGTTATCCAAGAACATAGACCCTGCAACAAGAGACGGGAATCAAGAAATGAAAAGGCAAAAAAAGAAAGTTTATACAGTCTTGCAACTCTTAAATTCCCATTATCGAAGTGTTTCAGAGTTTGATCTGCCCAGGGATGGCTCACGGTTCCTTCCCCCATTCCATAGCACATCACAACCTCTGCTTCCATTGTTAATCTCCTTTCTGTTTCTGACATTCCTGTCTCCCTCTTGTAAGGGCCCTTCTGATTACGTTGGGTCCACCCAGATAATCTAAGATAAACTTCCATCCAAAGACCCTTAATTTAATCTATCTGTTAGAGCCCTTTGCCATATAAGGAAACATATTTAAAGATTCCCATGATTAGGATATGGACATCTTTTGAAGGCCATCATTCAGCCTCCACCGTCACTATACCAAGGAACTCATAACTAACTAGAGAAGACACTCAGCTGGTTCAAAAACTTCTTTACTTATATCTAACCTGCTACTTCTATAAAAATGGTTCACTGTATGGATGTACATTTGGGCAAGTGCCAGTTCTCTGTACCCTGCGCCCTTCACCTATAAAATGGAATGAATGCCTACTTCCATAATAGTGATGTTCTGAGGATTAAACGACATAGCATATAAAGAGTAGCTCCCACTCCATCATACAAGAGTGCTGTGGGCATTGTGCTAAAAAGTGAGTCTCCAGTGCAGAGGGATACATTCAGCACTTATTGTTACATGTTTGTAGTACACTGGAATTCCATTCTAGTCCCACTGAAACTACTTGAATTAAATTGCATGCTTGAGGAGGGAAAGAGAAATAGTGTAAAAATATATGCCCTGCTACCTGTCATTCCATCCAATGGACATGTGGAAGAGTAAGTATGTAATGAGTTACTTGAATATGCTCTTCCTTGGTAAGCGCTAATTTCCTCATGCCTCTCAAAGGATAAGCCTCCTGGGATCAACTGTGTAAATATATGTACTCTTTCAGATATTATAATTACCATTTACATATCTGTTTTTACACTATTAAGTAAAGCCGACAAGAACATTAGCTTCCCCCAATACCAAGCATGCAGTCGGTGCTCAATATATGATAGCTTTTATTATTATGCAAATAACTATTTGTTTAAAAAAGTGAGTGCTTATGAATAAACTGGCAACATGTAATGAAGAAAAGCTTAGTGGAATGAACAGATTTCAAAGACAGATACATCTGAGTTCAAATCCCAAATTTTCCATTAAGCATATCTTTGGATATTTTACCTAACCTCTCTAAACCTCAATTTTATCATTTTTAAAATGGAAATTACAATTTGATCCGTTTAGATGTGAGGATCAAATGAGAAAATGTACTTAGACTCCTTAGAATAATTTCTGGCAATAAATGGTAATTATTAGTATGTAAATAAATATTTTCTTACTTTAAAGATATTTAGAAAATCACTTCCTGAATAAAAAATATGGGATTATAGATGGAAACAAATGAACTACTTAAATTCCATTTGATCACCCGGGTTTCTGAAGTATATAAACTTAAAGGATACCTGGTCTGTTACAAATTGTTACTGAATACATTTTTTTAAAAAGATTTTATTTATTTATTTGAGGGAGAGAGAGAGTGAGAGAGAGCACAAGTGGGGAGGAGGGGCAAAAGCAGGCTCCCTGAGAGCAGGGAGCCCAACGCGGGGTTTGATCCCAGGACCCTGAGTTCATGACCTGAGCCAAAGACAGATGCTTAGCTGAATGAGCCACCCAGGCGCCCCCTGAATACATTTCAATACTAGTACTCGTCAGGCTGTTTAGGGTCTCATGTATGCTCACATACACAAATGCTCATGTGCCTTTCAATGATGTGGTTTACAAGAATACAAGCAAATACTAGTAATACAGTTCTTCCCCCCGCCCCAAAATTTTATTTATTTATTTATTTATTTATTTATTTATTTATTTATTTGAGACAGAAAGAGAGAGCACGAGTGGGGGGGGATGGAAGGGCAGAGTAGGAGGGAGAAGCAGACTCCCTGCTGAGCAGGGACGCTCGACACAGGACTCGAACCCAGAACCCTGGGATCATGACCTGAGCCAAAGGCAGACACTTAACTGGCTGAGCCACCAGGTACATACTAGTAGCACATTTCTTAATGTTAGCAACAGCACAGTCATCCTATATTCTAGGGCTTCTGAGACTGGAGAATATTACAGGCTCTGCAGATGAATGACTAAATATTCCTCCACTCAACAACTGTGGCTTGATTGACTCATTTCTGTTTTCACCAAACCTTTAATTCGGTAAATTTGTCAAGTCACCGCAAAGGTACCTGAGTTCCTCCTTGTTGAGTTAAAGTTCTTTCTGGCTCCTGTACATCCTTGATCCAATTCACACCAGGAGCAGTGGTGACTACAAAAGGAAAAAAAAAAAATCTATCCTTAAAATGTGTCTGCATATGTTAAGGACTACCTCTGTTGCCCATCCCATGACCTACCCCTATACTACGTGTGAATAGCCTTTTTATGCTTGAAGACATGAAGAGAGACCGCCTGCTCCTTTCCAACTTGCCCTGCATGGAAATTCAGGCTACATTTCAATGTCTCATTATTCCAACTATGCATTAAGCTAACAAGTAAAATGTCTACCTCACAGACTCTGTCGTCTGAGCTACATCTTGGCTATAGTCTACTATTTGAGATTTTCAAAGGCCTTCCGAGGAGTGCTCCTAGATGTGATCCCATATATAAACCGTCTATGAAGGGAGATAACTAAGGAAAAAGAAATAATTATCAAAATAAAACACATCAAAAAAGAAGAGAGCACCACACACAAGAGAGAACTATTAAAAGAACATATTTTATGGAATCATACCCTTACTCCACTCCCTGAGATCGCCACAACCTGCCTCAGTTTCCCTTGTATGTGTTGACACTAGGACAGCAGTGCCCTAAACAATAGACTTGAAGACATGGCCTCCATGGTAATTAATTTAGTTTATTTTAAAATTTTTAATAATTCTCTTTCAGGTATTGATTTTCCATTTATTATAAATGTCTGACCTATAACCAGTTGTTCCTCCTTCTCAGTTCTTTACCCTTATGCTCTCTTTTTCATTGCACTTGGTGTTCAATTTTGAGAAGAAATTTAAATGAGTTTAGGATCCCATATGGCTACCTGAAAGAAGAGTGTTCTAGGCAGAGAATGGGATGCACAAAGGGCCTGAGGTGGGAGCTCAGCAAGGAGGCTGGTTGAGATTGAGTGAAATGGGTGAGGATGAGAGTAGGAGCTAAGCCAGAAGCATCATGTGGGATTTTAAAAAACACATTAATCAGGCTTATTTTATTTCTTTCAGATTTTTGAAAGAGGATACAAAACCCAGAAAATGTGAAAAAAAATTCCTGAAATTCCCTCCTGTTGTGCAATTTTATCAGTCCCAATCTGTCTTTCATTAATGTCAGATTGACTTCAGAAAAACAATATGCTGCTTTTAAAAAAGTTTTTCTTGGATTACAAAGCATTGAAAATTTAAATGCTTAAAAATTATGTGTCTTTGGGTTTTATTTAATTTCATGTGACAGGAAACTCAGTCCAAAAGGGTTTAAGAATAAAAGGAAAGTAAGTTCTTCGTGTAACTAAAAATCAATTATTTCCTGGGTAAAGAGGTGTGGGAGATACTGGTTTGCAGTTATGGAATGAGTAAGTCACAGGGATAAAAGGTACAGCGTAGAAAATGTAGTCAATTGTACTGTAATAGCATTGTATAGTGACACATTGTAGCTATGCTTGTCGTGAGCAGAGCCTAAAGTATAGACTTGTTGGATCACTATGTTGTACACTTGAAACTAATGCAATATTGTGTGTCAACTATACTTCAATAAAAACATTTTGAAATAAAATTCATTGTTTGGTTTCTACTGCATCTTAACTAGGAACCAAATGATGTCACTTGGACCTAGATTCTTTCTGTTTGATTCTGTTTGTTTCTCATGCTCCCAAACTGTCAGACTTCATGCCTTCTTTTTGAGGTGGCTGTTCTAACTCCAGACATAGATTGTTCCCCAATCAAATCCAATGGAAAAAGAACAAGAGATTCTGGGAAGTTCCAGCATGTTACTAATTCTGATTATGTCACATACAAATTCCTGAACTTGGCTACAAATGGCCATAGCCAAGGGGATGGAATATGTTTATTTCTCTCAGTTTCCCTCCAGTAGAACATCTCTGAATGAATCTCCAAAGGGTGGTACCAGAAATAGGGTGAATTGATGTTTGACAGCAAATAGACAACCTAAGAAATGTTATTTGTCTACCCCATCTTCTCATCCAGTCATTTTGCATTAATAAACTTATGCTATGTCCCACGGAAAACATAATATCCTCTTCTTTCCCAAAGCAGTAACACTTAGGTTCATTCACTCTTACTGCATATAGCTGTTAAGTCCAAAACACCTGCTCAGCGAATAGTCTTCTCACTCAGACCCATCTCCAACTCCTCTTGGCCCAGAGAAGTGTTGCTAAATAAATAGTAAGTTTAATAAATACCAAAACATCCAATACATATTTCCTTGCTAACCTGCCATTGGGGATGGGATACAACATATAGCAGTTACTGGTACATAACTCATCGTATCTTGTATGACAGAGAAGGCAAAGACACCTCAATCTAGAAGTGAAATGTAGTTCGTTGGTCAACGAGTCTGGTTGTTCTAGCTCTGCTCTCTAGAAAGGTCTTTCGTTGTTGAGAAGGAAATGATTAATGACAGGTTAATAAACCACTTCTTTCTTAGTGGGGATAATGGGAAAAGAATGACTTTTTCTTGCACGTAGGATTTCCTATCTACAAAATACTTCTGATCCATCTATTTTTCTTATTATAGGAAATCTGAGATTTATGGATTTTACCTGTATCTGGTATTTGTTTGCATCCTTTGAATTATTAAAGTTTGATTAAGGTAAGGTCTATGATTTTAGTGGGTCTGCTTTGATAATTCAATCGACTAAGTTAACACAATTGTTTTCTATGCCATATCTGAGATGAATAATGTAATTCTTTATCAGTGTACCTTGTTTAACCTCAAGTTCTGGAGCCTGATGATTATTTTCAGGTTTGAGCCTCTTGTTTGTAGAGAATGAGATTTCTCAAATAATAAAATCTATTTAAACTCTTGGAATACTTTTAATCTATTTTCATTTGCTCTATATCATTGGTTAGTAAACAAAGAGAGATATAAAGAATCAGTATTTAAATCTGAAAATCACCCTTGAATTTCCTATTTTCTAGAAATTGACTATGGCCACTATTTGGCTCTAATTATGTCCTCATAAAAAATAGATTGATGTCCTAACTCTTAGTACCTTAGAATGTGACCTTATTTGCGACTAAGGCCATTGGAGATATAATTAGTTAAGATGAGGTTGTAATAGAGTAGAGTGGACCTTAAATCCAGTATTACTGGTGTCCTTGTAAGAGGGGAGAGAGAGACACACACAGAGAATGCCATATGAATGAAGGCAGATTAAAGTGACACATGTACAAGCCAAAGAACATAGAATAATTGTTGACAACTGCCAGAAGCTAGAAAGAAGTCATGAAGAGATTCTCCTTCAGTGCTCCCAGAAGGAACCAACACTGCTAACACCCCAGTTTTAGACTTCCAGCCTCCAGAATTGTGAGACAATAAATTTCTGTTTTAAGCATCCAAGTTTGTGGTACTTTCTGATAGCAGTCCTAGGACATTAATATAGCCACAATGCACTGTCAATCACTTTAATCCTGAGCTGAATGGCTTTGTTTTGTGTTTTGATTGTTTTTGTTTGTTTTATTTTTTTATATCTGTGCCCCTGGACTGCATATTCTCAATGGGAGTAATTCATTCCCTTCTTGGACAATGACTGCTTAAATGGAAGTATGTGGGAGAGGACTGAGATAGTACAATCTTTTCTCAACTAACATTCTTGCTAAGTCTCCCACCTCTGATTTTGCTTGAGTCAATGGTAGCCTGGGACAAAAAAACTTAGCTATTCCAGACTGCTGGTAAAGGACCTTTATACAAAACAATATTCTCTGGTTTGTTTTCAGATGGAACAGACCCAACTTAAGATTTCTCATTCTTATTTGACCTTACTGAAGACTCTACCATGCTGAATTTTTCAAAACAAATTCCCTTGTCCTGTTGGCTTCTTTAGCACAAGACACACAGTGGACAATTTATTGTTATTTTGCTTACGGTTAATTAAAACTGTTTTCAAGTCTGGGATTGAGAGACCCAAGCTGCCCTTCATGAGCTCGGCCAGACTACATACAAAGTGTAGTTCCTATTCAAAAGTTGGCACAACCACTCAAAATTGGTTCAAGCTGCTTCCACTTTGTTTACTTTATTGCCTTTCCAGATGTAGCTTGACCAGGTGTCTAATTAGAATATCCACTTCCCTAATTTTTTGCTTCTATTATCTGCTACTCTATCCCGGCTCTATTCTCATATAGGATTTTTCCTTATGATGAGAAAGTGGTTGCCACAATGTTAAACTTACATTCTTTCTCATTTTAAGTCAATGAAGTGTTAGCAAAATCATGGGTCATTTCATTGGCTTTGATTACATTCTCATTCCTAAATGAATCATAGTAGATGGATTAATACCAAGTGATTAATGACAGGTCTGAGCCCTATACTCTGGCCTCCACACCTCCAAAAACACATGAGCTAATTACGAGGAAAGACTAAATCCCCAAATGAGCATTAGTAAAAGTAAATTGAATATAGTCAGAAAATGTGCATTACAAATAGAATTAAAACATTTTTGTTGATTCGTATTTTAAAAATATATAATGCCTAGAGGAGAAAATAAAAATCAATGGATCAGATAAAAAATTGCATTTGTGGGGCGCCTGGGTGGCACAGCGGTTGAGTGTCTGCCTTCGGCTCAGGGCGTGATCCCGGCGTTGGGGGATCGAGCCCCACATCAGGCTCCTCCACTATGAGCTTGCTTCTTCCTCTCCCACTCCCCCTGCTTGTGTTCCCTCTCTCGCTGGCTGTCTCTATCTCTGTCAAATAAATAAATAAAATCTTTAAAAAAAAATTGCATTTGTATGCACATCAACTGATGAATGGATAAAGACCATAGTATATCCATATAATGTAATACTACTTGGTAATAAACCGTTGATGAATGAAACTAAAAATAATTATTCTCAGTGTGTCTTAGTTTGGGCTGCTATAACAAAATGTCATAGGCTGGGTGGCTTAAATAATAGACATTTCTGATAGTTCTGGAGGCTGAGAAATCTAAGAACAAAGTGCCAGAGGTACTCTGTCACAGTGAGAACTCTCTCCCTGGCATGCAGATGGCCACCTCGTACGGTGGGGAGAGAGAGAACTCTGATCTCTCTCTCCCTCTTCTTATAAAAACAATAATCCCTTCCTGGAGGCCCCACTGTTATGACCTTCTCTAAACCTAATTACCTCCCAAGGGCTCCACCTCTGAATATCATATTAAGGGTTAGGACTTCAACATATGAATGGGGGTTGGGCACAAACATTTAGTCCATTGCGGAGTGAAAAGCCAGACAAATAATGCATGATGCCATTATATAAAACTGTAGAAAAGGTAAACTAATCTATAGAGGCAGAAAGCACATCAATGGTTTTAGGGACAGGGCTGGAGGTAGGACTGGAGGAATTGCAATGGGCATGAGGAAATTTTGATGAGTGCATATGTTCACTATCACGATTGTGGTGATGGTTTCACAGGTATATATGTGTCAAAATTTAACAAATTGTACACTTTAAAGATGAGTTCCTTATGTCAATTATATCTCAATAAAGCTGTTTTAAAAATATTCTATTGTACATTCTTTCAGTCATTCTCTATTTGATAGTTATCACTAAATTGTGATTGTATAATTCTTTTGTATACGTTTCACCTGTGCCCCTGGACTGCATATAAATTTTTACTGTATTTTTCCATTTCCTTAAATACATCTTTTAATATTATACTTTTTTGAAGTTCATTATGTACATCTGGAAAGACATATATCCTGAATTGTCAAAAATTGAACCTATCTGTGCAAACATAACCCAGATCAAGAAAAAGAACAATACCAGAACATTGGTGCCTGCCCTCACATTCCTTTCCAATAAACGTCCTAGGGTAACCTTTCCTAGGGTAACCACTGTCCTGACTTGTAACAGCACAAATTCATCTTGCCAGTTTTTGAGCTTATATTAATAGAATTGTAACAGTAGTATCTTTTGTGTTTGGCTTTATCAAATATCATATTTGTGAGATCCATTCATGTTGCTTCATGTAGTAGTAGTTCATGCATAGTCATTATCTATTCATCGCATTTCGCTGTATGACTATAACAAATATCTTGTCTATTTTTCATGAGTATTTTGAAGTTTTTTTTTTTTTAAGATTTTATTTATTTATTTATTTGAGAGAAAGACAGCACAAGCTTGCGGGAGAAGGAGAAGCAGATTCCCACTGAGCAGGGAACCCGATGTGTGGCTCAATTCCAGGACCCTGGGATCATGACCCGAGCCACCCAGGGGCTCCAATTTCATGAGTATTTTGATTACTTCAAGGTTGGGGCTTTCACAATTAACCCTAAGAACATTCTTATATCTTTTAGTGCACCAGATTTCTTTTGTCAATATGCCTCAGAGAGAGTGGAATTACTGGGCCATGAATATTTCCATCACCCGTAAAATTTCCCTTGGTTTTCTTTGCTCCTGCCCCCATCCTTTACTTCTAGATATCCATGGTAGATTAGTTTGTTCTGGTATTTCATATGAATGAAATAATATATAGTGTACTCTTTTGTGTATGGCTTCTTTTCGCTCAAAGGTACAATTTTTTTTAATTGCTGAAGAGTATTTCATTGTTTGAATATATCAAAATTTGTTTATCCATTTATCTGCTGATGAGCATTTGGGTTGTTTCGTTTTTCCCATGGAATAAAGCTACTATGAATATTTGCATTCTTATCAAATAGCATAGTCTTGGAATTTACTGAGGTTTCCTTTATGGTCTGATATATAGAGTACATTTGTAAATATTCTTTATGTGCTAAGAAATAATGCATATTGTGTGAAGTGAAATTCTATATATATATTTAATACTTTATCATTATTAAAGTCTTTATCCACTTAGTTTTTTCTGTGTTTCATCCATTAGTCTCTCAGATGATTTTGTTAAAATCTCCAGTTACAATTTCCGATTTATCTATTTCCCTGTACTATTTGTTGTTGCTTATTTTTAGGTTATATTGTTGACGTGTGTTTATTATGGACATCTCTTCTGGCGCGCCTGGGTGGCCCAGTCAGTTAAGCGTCTGCCTTCAGCTCAGGTCATGATCCCAGGGTCTTGGGATGGAGCCCCACATTGGGCTCCCTGCTCACTGGGGAACCTGTTTCTCTCTCTCCCTCTGCTGCTCTCCCTGCTTGTGCTGTCAAATAAATAAAATCTTAAAAAAAAATGGACATCTCTTCTTATTCTATTATTCCTTTTACTAGTATACATCATTTACTTTCCCTTTTCTTTTGGCAAGAATTCTGTTTTTTCATGTATTAAAATTGCTACCCCAGATTGCTTAAGACTTTGTCTTACTTCAACTTTTCTATATATAACAAGTGTTTCATAGACAATGTTTCTGGACCTTATATTTATAATTCAATGTAAGTAAATATTATATAAAACTTAATTAATATAACTAAAACATAAAAAAATAGAACTCTAAGGGCTTGTTAGGTTTAATTTATTTTACATTTGTTTTAACTACTGCTATATATTAGTCCTTCAATCTTTTAAGATTTTATACACTTCAGAGAGAGAGAGAGAGAGAGAGATTGAGAGAATGAAAAGGGGCAGAGGGAGAAGCAGACTCCCCGCTGAGCAGGGAGACCCCTGTGGGACTTGATCCCAGGACTCTGGGATCATGACCTGAGCCAAAGGCAGATGCTAAACCAACTGAGCCACCCAGGCGCCCTATTAGTCCTTTAATCTAATGCTGTTTTTACACTGCACTTTCAGTTGCCCTATCTCCATTACTACATTCTTTTGGCTAGAGTGGGTTTTCTTCTGATGGATTAAAAGTTATAAATTATTCATATATTTGTAGTATTTAACCTAAGTCCCATAATCATGTTTATTTACCCTCTTGATGTCTTAAACTTTGCCACTGCTTTGAGGAGATAAACCATTAGCAGGCTCTCATGTCCCTTTGGTTTCTCCCCTACCTTCCCGTTTTTTGCTTTAAACTGGATATATTTTCTTTTTCTTCATTTGTCTTTCTTAGAGTAAACTTATCCAGTAGGCATGGGGTTTGGAAGAAAGGATAGGGGGAATGAATACCTCTGGATGTGATATTCAATGGACCACTGAATTCATGGTTTTGGAGCTTAGAGAAAATCTAGGCTGGAGATTTGGAATCCTACATAGCTGAAACCACTGCTCAAAGGAGACAGGATAAAAAGAGTAGGAGAGCGAACACTAGTATTTAAGGTACATGCATAAATCAAGAAGTTTGCAAATGACACTGCACATCCATTTACCAGAGGAAATGGTGTCATAAAGAGATACTGTATTAAAAATGTACACACTACAAATGGTCCCAAATTTATGATGGTTTGACTTAAAATTTTTTTGCCTTTATAATGGTGCAAAAGAGATACGCATTCAGTAGAAACTGTACTTCAAATTTTGAATTTCGATCTTGTCCTGGATTAGTGAGTGATACGCAGTATGATATTCTCTAGTAATGCTGAGCAGGAATAACCAGCCATGGGATCATGGGGGTGAATAACCAACACACTGACAACTGTTCTATACCCACACAACTGTTCAGTTTTTCCACTTTCAGTATTCAACAATTACATGAGATATTCAACACTTTATCATAAAACACATTTTGTGTCTGATGATTTTGCCCAATTGTAGGCTAACATAAGTGTTCTGAGAACACTGAATGTAGGCTAGGCTAAGCTTTGATGTTCAGTACGTTAGATGTATTAAATACATTTTCAACTTACAGTACTCTCAACTTACAACGGGTTTATTGGTATGTAACCCCATTGTAAATCAAGCAAGATCTGTATATTCACTGCCCAGAATTTAATTTTAAAGATATCACTATTGGGTGTAAGTCCAATTCTGTTGACAGTTTGATTACCCTGATTCCACTCCCAAAAGGCAGTTACCTGGCCTGCCAGTGCCCATCAAAAACAGGACTCTGGTCAGAAGTGGCCTTGCAGTTACAAAGCTTTTTTTTTTGTGGTCTCTCTTAATACCTCGCTTAGATAGGCAGAATGGTGAAGAAACTTCACATCCCTCAAATAACTCCCACTATACTGCCTGAAACTTACAAAGAAAAGACGTGCACTTGAATTAACTGTTGAGATGACTAACAAGATGCATCACCTATCATTCATAGTTTAGTGTGGATTAATCAGACGACCTTCCTAATTCAGAAATTAAAGCAATGGGGGAAGTAAGGAGTAAAGAAGACTGAGTTTTAACCATGCATGAAAATCTTTAAGAAAGGGTAAACTAGAATGGTTTGGTGAAGAGTATTTTGCTTAAGGTAAAAATTGAAGGTATCAGGTTCTTATAGAATAAAAATACTAGTTGATGGGAAATATGCTATCCATCGGCATAGTTACAGAAATGTAAGTCATGAAGAAAGTAGATTCCAAAGGACATGAATTTACCTGAGATCAAGTCTTCAGAGACTTTTAGGCATTACTATTTTCTTATGCTACCTCCCTGATGGCAGTGAACAGCAAAAGAACAAGGTACTATAGTTTTAAGGTGTCTGAGTTCTCATTTCTGCATTTTAATAATTAATTGTATATAATTTATAAATTTAGTATTGAATAAATAGATTTTATTTTAGGCTGTCTATATACCTACTGGCTTAGATGGCTAAGGAACAAGCATTAATATTAAATATCTAATAATTTGTTTGCTATATGACCATCACTGACATCATCTCTGCTAACACATATATAAAGCAAATCATGTGCATCAAATGCAAGCCTAAGCCTTATGATTACATTAATGATTAACATCTATTATTTACTACATACCAAAGCCCTGTTTACATTAATAATTAACATCTACCATTTACTATATACCAAGAACTATTCTAAACAATTTAATTAATATATTTAATATAAATATAACATATATATATTTTCCATTTGCTGAATGTATTTAAACAAATCAATTTAGAAATGTCATAGAGTTAAACAGAACTTCTGACATGTAAACATACTACCATGTTCTGAAACAGATGTTAACACCTGATAAAAGTTAATAATCACTTGTTAGGAAAGCTATCCATTAATAAGGTTAGTCTTCAGGAAAACTAAAACCATTTGTTTTTTTCAGTTTTCCAATCTGACAACGAAATATTACCAAACCACAATCAAATAAAATAAAGACAACACTGGATGGATAGATCAGTACTATGGCTTGGTTATAGCTGTGAACCATTTCGTTCTTGGTGCCACGTGAAAAAAAATTAAGCCAATTACACCAAATAAACCATGGCTTTTGCTTATCACAATTTACTAAGTGATGTTAACTATGGTCCTTGTCAAATATGTTTGGTAAAGGCTATTTACAATGTACATGGTTGAGCATGAACTATTCATAGTTACAAAGATACCTACCAGTTTATACGATATATATATATATATATATATATATATATATATATATATATATATATATATATATAATACACACACACACACACACACACCAAGGAATTATAGGTTAAACAATTCCCCTAAGTTACACTAGTGAGGGTGGAACCAGGATTTGAATTCAGGCAGATCTATAACTTAGACTCCTAATTATTTCACTACACTGACTTCTACTTATGTGTATAAAATTCCATGTTTGAATTTAATCATCTCATTTTCTTTAGTTTCTGTCACTAAGGATTGAAAATGTATCACTGTTGAAACTAATTTAACACATGCCTTTCTAAGATCATTGCTAATAAAACTACCCACCAGCTCTTCTGTCTTTAAGGAGGCAGAAATCTCTTGACACACTATTTTACTTTTCATTTGAACACTAAAAGGCAATTCAGGTGAAGGTTTTAAAAAGTATCAATTTTATACTGAATATTTAGAAATATGGTACACACAGACGCGACAGTAATACAAAATTCATATAATTTAAAACTATTTTCTTATAAACCCTTAACATGGATGGCTGACAGCTCCTAACAGACAAAATTTTGGACAAAGGTACCAGATATTTTGGGGGGTTCATTTTAAATACCATTTAGTCATGCAAACAATTAGGTTTTTAAAAAAATAAATATGACAAATATATGGATTTCTGAAGTAGAAATTGACATACAAATCTATACATTTTCATAATAGTTTTCATTAAAGCATCTTCAAAGTATTCTGTAACATGAAGTTCAGAGCTCAAATTAGATGTAATGAAAAAGCATGAGGTTTTATTAGAATTGTGTAATTCACATACTAAATATTCACATAAAAGTAAACACAAAATTGCAAACATAACTGTTTTATCCTCTGAGTCATTAGCTTCATGAAATTACTTAATGGGATAATTACAAGATAAAATTCTCAATTCTTAATGTTAATAAGGAAATACATATAGGAGCAATACGAGAAAAACTTAATTCTTCCCTCTGAGAAGTAGTGAAAAAGTAACATAATTGCCCCTTGGGATTGTCGAAGCTTTCCTAGAATTCCTTAGGGAAAAGATACTTTTGTTAAACAGTGAGAACTAAAACTACATCCCTTTACCAGCACACAAACCTGTAAGCTTTCTTTTCCAAACATACAGATGCTCACAACTCTGAACTGTAAATTAGTGAACTGGGTTAAAATGTCCCTACCAACCATTTCCCCAAAAAGACAGTTCCAAAGAGGGGGGAAAAGTCTATTACCTTTTTTCACTTGAACAGCTTGAATAAAATTTCTACTATGAGTTTAAGAGAATAATCAATTTCACATAAACAAGCTTGATGGTACTTAAGATGAAATAAATACTAGTTATTAGAAAAGCATATTCATTGAAACATCAAAACTTAACCAGGTTATGATCCTAATTTAAACAGTTAGTACAGGAGAGATAAGAGGATTTTCTTTAATTTAGAGCAGTGATCATTAACTCTGACTACAAATTAGGATCACTCTGAGAACTTTAAGAAAATGGAAGCATGGCTCCCTTCCTAAGAAATTCAGATTAAACTGTTGTGGGTTGGGGTCCATATTAAAGAGTCCTCCAGATGATTCTAATATGAAGTGAGGGTTGAGAAACATTAATTTGGAAAAATTACTAATCAGGGTGGATTTGATTTAAATAAATCATTTAAAATTCAAATAGGGGAGCACTTCCTACATTATAGGCATTGTTCTAAGTGCAAATAAGGAGGAATTCTTTTTTCTATAAAAATCATTGGATAACAATATATTTTTTATCTTTTGAATAGTTACATAATTTTATTAAAATATTACTCAAAGCTATTATGATCTGCTGTCACAAAAGATTCCCTTCTACTTTTCTGACTTATCGTCACTTGATACTGTAACAGAAGAGACCAAACTCAGAAACTTTTTCTCAAGTTACGTGGACAGAACATAAAATTAACACAGATTTCGTTTTTCAAGTCATAGTATATGAGGTATTCTCCATCTTATATCTGGAGTCACAAAGCCATAATTTAAAAACTGAAACTGGATATTGCTTTAATGCTGAACAGAATCTCTAAATCAAAAATGAACTATGTATGATTGGTGTCAGTGCTTGATTTAAATTGCCTAAAAAATAATTTATGACACAACCTCAGAGAACCTAGTAAGAGTGGATCTTTAATGTAGACCATGTTTCCTTGTGACCTATTTATAAAATATTTCTTTATAAAAACTTACAGTAATATGATTTTTGAAATATACGTAATTAGAAATTAGTCATCTCAAAGGAACAGAAATAACAGTTTTGGAAATTCTACATAATTAGAAATTAGTTACTATCCTGGGATGATAGCTTGAGCTTTAACATTTTAAATTAAAACCACCTTATCAGGTATTATAAAACTCATTTGAAATGTATTTTAACTCAAGAAAAAACATCAGATATAAATTAATAAACTTGATTTATGTCTACTCTTCAACCCAACAGTTTTCAGGTTTAAATTTGCTAAAACCAACTGACTATTAATCCTATACAAGGCTAATTACCTTTTATAGATGGACAGCAGGCCAAAATGATTAAATTTTGGTTAAATTGTAATATATGTATATACAGGAAAATGCAATAGCAATTTGTTTTCCATAGTTGATGGAATTAAAAGGAATTAAAACAGCTTTACAATTTTTATGAAAGCTCAGTAGTCAAATAAATATTTAATAAAAATATACACCATAGGAAGATAACAAGAACTTAGTGTTTAAAAATAAACTTTGTCACATTGTTTTGCTTTCACTTAAATAGAACAAGCAACTCAAATAGTTGCTTAAGGTATTTAAGAATGATTAAGGTGTGTTTTTGGAACAATTAAAATTAGAATAACACTAGAGAGATAACACTAAGATGAAAGAGAAACTATGTTTTAACTCAAAGGTTTAAAGTTATGGTTATTGGGGCTTTTTCAGTATGACCAAGATCCTAATAGACATGTATAGTTTGGGGAGTAAAAACTCAAAGATAGTCATAATTATGTGGTTCATGCTGTGAAACTCTCAGTATGTAAAAAAATACAAATACAGTATATATAAGCACCATTAGAAATGTGCGTGTGTGTATATGTATATTTATACTTAAAACTTTACCTGATTAAAAACTGCATTTCAGAGTAAAGTTAAGGACAAAGCACACAACTATGAAAATACATTCTTAAGCTAATATGTCATGGGACTTATTTTTAAAAGCTTCATCTGGCATTCCTTCTAAAAATCAACAAAATAATACAACATAAAGGAAACCAGTATTCTTTTATGGTGCAAATCCCTCAGTTAAACAGAAATTTCCAAAGAAAAAAGAATGTGTTCGATAAGTGTTTTCAATCCATAATCAGATTCCAACAGAAGGTAATGAAGTCAACTAATAAATGCAAATTCATAGAATAAACCAGCATATGTTAAATTTGCCCCCAAGGGACTATCATTCAGGTTTCAGATTATTTTTAATTGAGAGTAGTCAAGATTACTCTGCAGGAAAAAATCTTCCTTCTATATAAAAGATAGAAATTTGCAAACTGTAATTTAATATTTCTGCCATGGTCACCAAAACTCAGAAAACCGTCATATCTTATACAATACATACCCTGGGGTAAGACAGGTCTTTAATGAAAATCGCATTTTGATCCTATGTAGAGGCAGCTCATGATAGACTGTTACGCGTATACTTGCTATTTTTCAAAGCTCCCAGAATAAGCAATCACATAAGATACACTGAACTTCTTTGAGGACATTGTGACATGATAAATAATGTTATTCACCATTTAAAATACGTTCAATCTCTTCTAGTCTTTTTAAAGCAGCAACTCTTTTCTTCTCAATTTCTTTGATTTCCTTTGTTGTTTTGTGGGGGGTCTCTTTGTCTGTATTTTTTCCTAACAGTTTGTTGGATTTAGACTGACTTTTATTATCACTTGGTTTTATGATCTTTGTAGGTCTAGGTTCACTTCCTACTTCTTTTACATTTTCAGCTGGAATTTTGTCTCCTTCTACACCTGAAGTCTTACCAGTTGGGGATATTGGCTGTTCTGCAAAACTAGATGAGGAAATTTTTTCCCTGACTATATTCAAATGGCGTTGAATATATTCTTCATGTGGTGCTAATGCCAATGTCTCAACCAGGCATCTTTCAGCTTTTAGTAAGTCCTTCTCTTCAAAATAAACAACACAAAGATTGTGTTTTCCTTGCACATTGCTTGGATCCATCTCCAAAATCTTTTCAAAACATTTTTTTGCTCCAAGTATATCTTTCTTTTGATTCATCAGAATGTCTCCCTTTAAAATAAGACCCTTGATATGATCAGGATAGTGTCTGAGTAACTCTTCCAAGATTGGCAAAGCCATTAATTCCTTTGCTGTCTGAGAATACAGGAGAGCCAGATTAAACAAAGCACTTCTGAAATCGGCTTGTAATTTTATGGCTTTCTTCATCCACATCTCTGCTTCACTGTCCTTTTTGTCATCCATGGCAAGCATTCCCAGATTGAAATAACCATTAGCATCTTGTGGCTCTTCATTTATATAGCTTAGAAGTCGTTTTCTAGCTTCTGGTCTGAGTTTAACCTCACCTAAGAATAATTTTTTAAAAAGAAAAAAACATATTGTTAACAAATGAATTAAGTCTGAGGAGCAAAAGCCACTTTCAGTATTTATCTAGTTAGATTAGAAAAAGCATCAAAACAACTAATTTCTGTAACTAAATCAAAAAGTAGAAAGCAAAAAACTCAAAGCTTTCACAGGGAAGACCGTGTTTCAAACACTGAAGTGATAGCTCATTTCCTTTCCTTTAAGGCAGCAAGAGTGCCTCAAAATCCTGAAGGGGCAAAATATCTCTTTAGAGTTGAGAATCTAACTGGGAGTAGCAGAGGAAGATTATGCAATTAAGAGGAAGAGGCACTGGATTTGCCAACAATGACATGTATTCAATCTTGATTCTGTTAACACTATGACTTTATGCATTAAATCATTTAACTTCTCTGGGTTGGCCTGAATTTTCTTTTTCTTTCTTTTTTTTTAAGATTTTATTTATTTATTTGACAGAGAGCGCACGCGTGTGCACCCCCAGGCAAGGAGAGCAGCCTAGGGAGAAGCAGTCTTTCCGCTGAGCAGGGAGCCCCATGCGGGGCTCAATCCCAGTGACCTGAGCCAAAGGCAGAAGCTTAATGAAGGCAGACGCTTAACCAATTGAGCCATCCAGGCGTCCCAGCCTCTGAATTTTCTAAGAATTACATGACACATATGTAAAAAACCTCAGGAAATAGTAACTATTATTGGATAAACAAAATGCTGCAGTCTTACAAAATCAGATTTTTTAATGTATTACTTCAAATTTTTTAGGACTTTCAAAGGTAAAAAAATACCACTAAACATAAAGCTTAAACATTTAAATTAGGATTCAAGAAACAAATATTTCAGATAATTTCTAATGCAAATAAATACAAAAAAATTCAAGTTCCATGACTACGAACCTTAGGATACAATTTTATGTCAAATAAAGGCCATTTTTCATGATTACCAAGGTTAGCTAACTTTACAAAAACGTTAACCTTTCTCTGAAGCCATGTTTTAAATACCAGCCATAAAGATCTTCTTCTATCCTTTTATTTGACAATAAGATGAATAAAAAAAATATAAAACATATCAGTTGGCTTAAGTTCTTATCTTGAACTAGTTACTAAATTAGCCACATGAAATTTGGGGTAGTTATTAGATCTATTTGATCCTTAATATAAAAATAGAAGACTGGTAAAAGTAAACTCAAATACCCTCTTTAACTCAAATACTATGATTTTATGATTCTTTTTGTTTTTTGTAAAAGTTTTTAAAAAGTATCTAAGATTTAACTACAAAATATAAATGTAGATTTTTTTCCAAACTAAAAATTAATATTATAAATTATATATATCACCTTCCACTGTACTACTAAAATACCCATATATCAAAGATTCTAATTTACTGTCACGAATAATTTAGTTTTGTTGAATTACAGGAAATTACAATAATATCTCAGAAAATAAAACTAGATATAAAATGATACCAAAAACACTTGGTCATACTATTCAAGAGAAAATACATTTTCTTCCTAAAGCATATAATGCTTTTGTCTCCCTAGAAATAATTACAAAAAATTTTTTGCAAGTTCTGATTATTTAATGTATATGTATATATAAGAGATTATTTCTGTACATAAAATGACAAAACAGATTAAAAAGGCACTGCTTAATAGAATGTCTGAAAAGTTAAGTCTTAACATATACCCAAAGAACTAACAATTGTGTTAGAGTGTATTACTTGAAATTCGTACTTCAAGTATTTTAAACATTCTTAGAAATAATTTATGTACAGTTTTGATATAAACTATCCATTCATAAAGCATTTGCCTCAGGTAATGTACGTTCAGGTTTTATTTTATTTCAAACAATATGTTTAAATACAGAAACATTTTGAGAAAACATACCTGATTCTTGCATTAATATAGCAGAATTGAATAATGCTAGTTTATGCTTTGGATTTAGTTCTAAAGCATGATTAAAATTTTTTAGGGCTTCATTTGGTTCTTTAAGTTCAATATGAACAATTGCCAGGTTGTACCAAAGATCTGCATTATTTCTGTCCAGCTCTAGTGCTTTAAGATATGCTTCTTTTGCTTTGAGAGGTTTATTCATTTTTAAAAGCAACTCTCCTCTGTGGAAAAATCAAACACAAGCTTTACTCATATTACCATGTCAATCTGTAGACACTATTTTTCACAAGTTTTAAGCTTTTCCACATACTCACACTTTTCCTTTTTCCTTTTAACCTAAGCTTTTAAAGTTTCCTAACAAAAATAACTATCTGAATATGTCCTCAAACCTGAACTCATTAGTTACCAAATTTGGTTATGTTTTCAAATATTATTAGAGAAGGAAAAAGCATACCTGACTTTAAAGGGTAAGATATGAGGAGGTATCCAATAAAGGGAGAACAGGGAAAATATATTCTTTATGTACATCTTGAAAGACGGCAGACTAGACTAGACAACATCAGAAAAATGACAGTAAAAAGAATGGGAGATCAATAGTTCAGGAGACCAAGTAATAGCATTTGAAGAAGGAATATAAATATGGTGATGATGAGGAACTTCCAGTATTCAAATCTATGTTACAAGTCTCATTTATAAAGAGCAGAACATTTGAAAATTTTGCCTTTTCTTATATAAATTTAGTCTTCTACAATGTATTCTTATAAAATGGCCATTCATTAAAAATAAACAAAAAAACTCTACAAAACAACAAAAAAAGAATTTAAAAAGCTGATTGGGTAAGGGTTGCAGGGCACTTGTGCGACCAGCAGATACCTATGAAGAACACATCTGGATGAGGATCACAGTTTGAAAACCATTTTACAAATCTTTCTAATATGGTTCTATTTTCTGTTAGCTTAAAAAAGTCATATGTGCAAATCAATTTGAGTAGTTACTTTCATTATGATCCTATTATTTCCTTAAGTATTAGCATAGGAATGAAATCAAATGAACCACTAATATTCTCAATTAAAGCAACTTCTGGAATGAGTGTTTGTCCCAAATGCTTTTTTTAAAATGCAGATTACTGAATAATTCTTCATAGATCAATACATGAGAGGTTTTATTCACATATGCAACCCCACTAAACTTAGCTAATTTCAACAACTACTGAGTAAGACTGAACAAAGACAGCCTCCAACTTATGAACAGATTTTATCTCAAAAGCTTACTGAATTCTGAATACATTTTTCCCATAGAGGCAATGTTATAAATTATGATTAGGTTTTTGGGCTAGGCTACAAAACCAAGTTTAACATACAATTTTCCTCAAGTGTAATACAAATGATAATCCTTACATGGGAAAATATATTAAGTTCCAACATGTGGTGCCAAAAGTTTTTTTTACTGACAACTAAAAAGTTTCTTTTTGGTAAAAAGCATCAATAACCAGTCAGAAAGCTCTTGAAAGCTGGATTTTAGAAATAATCATTATAAAATGTAAGTTTCAGGTGTTTTAAGTAAAAATGAATGTGACCGTAAGAAGCAAATGAAACTAAAAAGGAGCTTCTACCCTTTCTTTCATATAAAACCTAAGTTTGCCACCACATGTTACAGACTGTTGTGAATTTCAAATCAAATCAATTAAATTTGATCTTAAGTCTAAAGTAGGCTGTTTCTATACTCCTGGTTGCTAAGATTACTAAAAGAAAAAAAAGGCAATTTAGTTCAGATAGTCAAAATGTACATGCAGATACAGCTTCAATTTTCTATAATGACAGCTTAAAGAGAACTACAATACCTGCTAATATAAGCCTGCTTGAAGTCGGGTCTCATGCTTATTGCTTGTCGGTACAGCTGATCTGCTTCTTCCAGCCGGGACTCATTTGCTCGGATAAGATTGGCCAGATTAATATAAACATTTAGGTGGTTAGGGGCAATCCTGGCTGCATATTTTTTACCAGGAATAATCTGTTCAGAAGAACATAATTTGAATTTCAGTACCAAACAAAAATAAAAAATAAGTACTCCTAGTGGCTTACTTAAAATATCCATGACATATAAAGGTTATGGTACTAGTTTTACTGCCAAATTAAAATAAATCATAAAAACATGAAAGCACCTGCAATATTTACAAAATATAAATAATCAATATTTTGTGGCATTAAAGGATATATTTTTCATTCATGCTAGCTCAACAGAATATTGTCAGCTTTTATTTATATGCATCATTTTATAAAGTCTTATAAATCTAAACTCTTAAGGCTAAGGTCTGTTAATATATTTGCATCAGACCCAGAATAGGAAGAACTCAGACCTCCTTCCCTTCAGTCATGCATTTGTTACACCATGTCAGCTTTCATGTTGTCAGCAAAATATTTCCTGGTTGTGACAACAGGGTTTTGAATTTTATTTAGAGTTATACTAAAGCCTCACTAGTCTGGTAGAGTTTGGAAATAAAAATCTCTTATTAACTGATTATTCAGGTTAAGCAAAGGTTATAAAATATACATAGACTCAAATTTTCAGTGAAAATAATAAACTGTGTCTGATAAAAATCTATATTGAACACAATTTAACTTTAGAATCTTAGGATTGAAATAATGCTTAAGATATCATGTGGTCCAATTTTGTTTTTAAAACATTTATCAAAATACATCCAATTATTTTAATATTATTATTATTAATAACATAATGTTAATATATACTACCACAGAGAACACTGTAGTGCAGTAAACTATCTTTTCTGATGAAGCATAGCTGGTCAAGGCCAGGATCTGGCTTTCCAACTTCCAGGCTATACTGTAATATCCAATGAATCGTGTGCATGTGTCATTGTAACAACTGAACACCAAACAGCAACAGAGATGTATCCATTCATTTTATTACTTTGTTTTATTCATTTATCTTTTGAGAGGAATAACATTGACTTTAGTGCTTAATGTACATATATAAAATTCTCTTCATTTAAAGTCATTCAATTCACTGATAACTTCTCATCAAGAATATCTAAAATTCATAACTTTATAAAACTTTTTAAACATACTATACAGAAAATTTTTTTAATTGAGTTAGAAAAGTAAATGTAATCCTTTATAAAACTTGTAGTATTATGCTAAGTGAAGTAAGTCAGTCAGAGAAAGATGAATACCATATGATCTCACTCATATGTGGAATTTAAGAAACAAACTAGCTGGGGCACCTGGGTGGCTCAGCCGTTAAGCGTCTGCCTTAGGCTCAGGTCATGATCCCAGGGTCCTGGGACGGAGCTCCGCATCAGGCTCCCTGCTCAGCGGGAAGCCTGCTTCTCCCTCTCACACTCCCCTAGCTTGTGTTCCCTCTCCTGCAGTCTCTCTCTGTCAAATAAATAATAAAATCTTAAAAAAAAAAAAAAACTAACAGAGGGAAAAAAGAGAGAGAAAGACAAGCCAAGAAGCAGGCTCTTAAATACAGAGAATAAACTGATGGCTAACAGAGGAGAGGTTGGGGGGAGAGATGGGTGAAACAGGCATTGGGGATTAAGGAGTGCACTTGTATTTAAGTGCTGAACCACTATACTGTAAACCTGAAACTAAATATTACAGTGTTAACTGGAATTTAAATTAAAAAAAAACTTGTAGTAATAAATGGTTTATTGGATACTTTACTTTTATGTCAACAAATTAAAGAAAAGATAAGGATTTTCCATCTAGGTAACTCTATTCAATGTGGACATACAGTGGATATAACACATTAGGAATAAACTATGACAACTTACTTGGGGCATCAGTGACTTAGCCATCATGTAAGATTCTTCAGCTTCTTTGGTTCTATTTAAATTTTTGTAAGTTCTTCCCACATTCATGTGGGCACCAATATCATCTAAAATTTAAAAAAAATCATTTGTTGGCAAATACACTAATAGTATTCAATGTACATGTTTCTAGCAACAAAAACACTAGGCAAAAAATGCAAAAACAGGCAACAGATCCTGCATCCTCCTTAAAGTTCTTCTAACACAATTTGTATAATCTATGATCAATGCTACACTAAAAAATTATTTAATAAAGTACTATAAGGACAGAAAATACACATGACATGAAAAAACTATTTGACTGGATTCTTGAAAGGCTAAGACATGACAAGAGATACGGAGGTAATAAAGAAATTTGTATCATTTCCTTTCACTAGTTTTTACTATACTACACTAAAGCTTGCTTCCATTTCCTTGATTGCAGAGCTCTGGAATTCACTCAAAAAGTATGGCTCAACCCTAAAAGTGAAAAAATCTACAAGTGAAAGAGATCATCATGATTCCTAGAACTATTTCCAGTGCTGTAAGTAACAAATATGCACCATGGTGGGACACAGGCAAAGAGACTAAAAAAAAAAACCCTGTGATTTTGTTTAAAATTTTTGTGAATGTGGATGGAATGCAAGCATAATACCAGGATTCTCCAGTATTAAGATGCAGCAGCCCATCTCTCTTAACTGATATATTCCTACATATTTATGCTCTTTTTAAACATTTATGTTTTTTTAACCTTTTTAAAAGGTTGTGTTATATCAATATGTCAGAAACTTCTGTGTAATTTTCTGATATGGAAAATCAAACTCTCACCAAATTTTTTCAGGGACAGAAAAATATGCTATTTAAATAAGAAAGGTATTAGTATTAGGGTTCATTACACCCTACTTTTAGGACACATTTCCTAGTAACTATTTCAAAAGTTTGGAATAAAGACAGAAAGATAAGAGAAGATCTTAAATCAGACAAATTTTATTGAACGTGAATCTCTAACAGATAAGACACAATTACTACTTGCCTATGACACCAATGATTTCGCAGTTGTGGAACAATTTCTCTGCCTGCAAATCCTAGGACACACAGGAGCCAAGCATATATATCTTAAGCATTGCCCTAGGAGGAGAGTAACAGTCCTAAGATCTTGCTACATTATGTTTCGGGCTGGTAATTGTGTGCACTGAACAGAAACTGTCACATGCAGTACAGGTTTGGTTAGAGAACCCAGAGACAAGCTTGGGAAGAAAGGGCTGATTTTTTTTGTTGTTGATTTTTTGATTTGTTGATTTTTCGTTGACATATTGCTGAGTCTCATGAGGTTTCAGGAGAGGTCAAGGAAAAAAAAAAGAAAGGAAAAAAAATTGCTTAGGCAAACCATTCCCAATATTAGCTGCAAATCTGGATACTTATGAATTTTAAAAATTCAGATAACCTTAGCGCCACCTAGCTCTATCAAAATAGAATCTATATCAAATAGAATCTATAAATTCTATGTATAGAATCTATACACGCAAAAGTGTTTTTAAAAAGTTTCAAAGGTAGTTCTGATGTAGGCAGAGCCAAGGCTGAAGTTCATTGTATTACCAAGTGCATAGGAAAAGAATAGGTAGTTTTTGCTCTTACATAGCTCATTTTTTTTACATCAGATAAATATTTATCATTTATTATATAGAGATCAGAAAGCTACTTAGGTAAAACTAAGAATCTGAAAAAATTAATTATAAAGTAAGAATTTAACCTAAGTTTAGATAAATAAAATTACCAAAGAACATGGCTAAAGACCATAGAACAAGCCAAGACATCTCTGAACACCAAATTCAATATTTCTAACTTTATGTACTTTTTCATAATAAATTGTAATAAACTGGTTTACTGTTTTCCTGTCCACAGCTTATGAGAAACAGCAATTTTGAGATTATGGTAGGGAAATCATACTAAAGTTCAGCAAGTATTTCAAAAACAGCAAAAAGTGACAACTGACAATGAGGGGAAAAAATATTTTAAAACTGAGTGCTCATACCTGGCAACAAGCCAGTGATATGCACACTGTTTACTAGACAAAATTAAACATGCACATACACACCCACCCACACCATTTACTCTTTAAAACAACGCAATGAGATAGAAACTACTGTCCCAATTTAGAAATGAGAAAAATAAGGGAGAGGAGGCCTACATAACATCTTCAAAGTTTCAAAGTCCCTGTATTTCTGATATCAAAGATGATTCTGCTTCTCTAAAGACTCCTACAATGAACCTAAAAGGTTTTAGAGATTAAATAATAAATTAAAATTAGTGAATGTTGGGGTGCCCATGTGGCTTGGATGGTTAAGCATCTGACACTAGATTTTGGCTCAGGTCATGATCTCAGGGTCGTGAGGAGCCTGCTTAAGATTCTCTCTCTCCTTCTAGTTCTCCCCAACCCCATCCCACTCATGCCCTCTTTCTCTCTCTCAAATAAAATAAAATTAATGAATGTTGACTGTGTATAAGACCATGCTAGATGATTCAGAGGGTATGAAGATAAATCAGATGTTCATGCTGTCCCTAGGGAGCTCCTTAGCTTAAATATATATTATTAATAAATATTCAAATAAATACCATTCAGTATTAAACAGAAAATTACAAATATAGGAAAGATAAAGAAGTTGTAAGAGGTTTTAAAGATTAACAATATTTGCTTCTAATTGGAGAGATAAAAAGGTTTATTAAAGAGAAGCCATGAGAGATAGATTGTAAAAGATGGATAGGCAATGGTAGAAGGTGGATGGCAAGGGAGAAGGGAGGAATTCTAGGTTCAAGGAAGAACATAAACAAAGGCAAAGAGATGAGGAAGCCCAGGATATGCACTCTATACTTCAAGAAAAACTAACTACATAAAGAGCTAGGAGAGATAAAATTGAGAAGCTAGACCATCCATTTTATTTCTGCAATTTTCTCTTCACCTTTCTCTAACCGAAATTTGGCTTCGCCTTTGGGATGTGGTTTTTTAAATGTAGCTCATCCAAGTAGTGACCATGTTCTTTTACTTATTCTTTGCAACACTGGGCCTGGAGGAAGAGTAGGTGTCCTCGGTGACCTTCAACACTTCCAGAGAACTCTTACTCCTTCTTAAAACTTGACCCTGAATTTCAGGTCATTAAAACTCTATTATAATCGACTGTCCTTCCTTGTTGCAGTCACTATTCTCTGAGTCAAAGCTCCTGGCTCCTCACAGTTCTCATAATTCTTAGTGATTTCAAAATCTACAAAGACAAATTTTCTAATACTTGGCCTTTGAAATTCTTTCCTCCAATGATCTTTCACCTCCATCTTCCTTTAACTAGTTAGTTCAATGACCAGAGTCATATCTAATAGGCAAATAGTGGATATTGCTTTCCACTCCCCACTTCTCTGAGGATATTTAGAAATGTGACTGGGGTATGAGGTGTGTGTGTGTTGAGGGTGGGGATGGGAGTCCCTTTTGGTCATCATTCTGAATAGAAAGTAATGATGGTATTTGGTGGATGAGGGCCATGTTTGGCACATATCCTAAAATACAGTTCTGTCCACTCAAAATGCCAATAGTAGTCCTCTTGAAAAATACTGATGCTCTAGCTAGATCCTACTCAGACACCAGCAATTCTTCAGATCTATAAATCACTGATCCTATCACCCTGCCTCACCTCCCTTTTTAACTTAGATTCTTTGTCCATTATAATCATTCCCTTATGTTTCTTGTTTAGTAATAACACATTTTTTAAAAAAGCCCTAATCCTGTTTAACAGAATTCTCCATGCCTTTACCATTTCAGCTGTAAAGTAGTAAGAGAAAAGCATATATCAACTAGTTTAATTTTAAATAAAAAATTTCTAACCTCAAGTAGGGTGTTAGAACTGCTTGGCAATTATACATTTTCCTAGTCTACAGACTTTCCTATATCTTGTTTCCAAAAGTGCGACCCATGAGCTAAGCATCAACTGGGAACTTATTAGAAATGCAGAACTTCAGGCTCTATTCTAAACTTGTATCCATCAGAACGTGCACTATAACATCTCTGTGTGATTCACAGGCAAATTCAAGTTTATGAAGCACCATTCTAGATGGCTACTTCACAGCCTCTCCTGTTCTCAGATGTCCAGAACTTCGACCCCTTCCTCACTCTCTGATGACTCTGCTTTCTATTTCAATGAGAAAACAGAAGCAAACAGAAGACAATTTCCAGAAACTTCCTCCAGGTGATCTATTCGACTGCCTATATCCATCTCTTCTCATCTATTTAAGGACGATGATCCTGTAATTTGTCCCCCCATCTTGAATTACTACTTTTTCCCAGCCTCAGTGGATTGCACATACGCTTTGTTTCTCCCACCTTAAAACTAAAAACAAAAAAAACCCCCTATCATCCCACTTACCTTCTCCTGACTCCATTCCCAGCAATATCACCATTTCCTATTGATACTCTTTAAGAGTTTTCAATACCAACTGTCTCCAATTACTCTTCCCCCACTCTCCTAAACAGACTCCTATCAGGCCTTTGCATCTATCATTCCACCAAAATTGCTCATCAGTACCATTCAACTCTGCTATGTTAAAAAAAAATCCTTAAATGTCTACGTAGCTCTAATACACAATCCAACACAAAATAAGACAGTATCAAACACTATAGTATTCATATCACCTAGAATGAAGTTTGAAAATGAAAGTCTACCTTATTATCCCCAAATATAATCAAGTTTTTAAAAAGAAGCTATTCTAATAGTTTTATTACTTAATAATGCTTACCTGGCTGAACATGGGTAGCCTGTAAGAAGTATTTCAAAGCTCTCTCAAAGTTCTTTTCATTTTCCAGAGCATGACCCACATTATTCCATAATTTGGCATTATTTTTATTTACCTTCAATACATAAGCAGAGATAGAAATTAATTACAATTTAAAAATACAACTCCAATTAACACAGATATTTATTTGGTATACCATTAGGAGTGGAGTGTTCCACAGAGGTATCCATGAATGGGTGAGGTGCTCAAAGACACAAACTTTCAGTTACAAGACAAATAAGTTTTGTGAATACAATGTACAGCGCGGTGACTATAGTTAACAATATTATAATGTATATCTGAAAGTTGCTAAGAGAGTAGATCTTCGAAATTCTCATCAAAAGAAAAAAAATGTACCTATGTGAGGTGACAGAAGTTAACTTATTGTAATTATTTCATAATATACACAGATATCATTATGTTGTATACCTTAAATACAAAGTTATATATCAATTATACTTCAATAAACTTGAAAAAATAATTCAAATTTTCTCTCAGAAAAGAAAAACTTATATATATACCTTCAATTAACAAAGATATTTGTTTTGTGTATTATTAGGAATGGAGTGTTCCACAGAGCTGTCCCTGGAGATGAGAAAGGAGCCAAACGAAGAGTTTTACCAAATTTACTCTCCTTCCTTTTAACATAAACATATTAAAACCACAGTAGTCTGATTTCATCTATTTCATATATTAGAATTTCACTAAATATTTTATTTGATCAACATCATGGGGTGCTTGGCTGGCTTAGTCAGTAGAGTACGTAACTCTTGATCTTGGGGTCATGAGTTCAAGCCCCACACTGGGCAGAGAGCTTACCTTTAAAAAAAAAAAAAGCATTGTGCTGTTTGTAAACTGCTCTATTATTTGTATTCTTTTGGGAAAGAAGGTATTTGAACATGAGAATATGTTTAACATTGCACTGATTACTTATTTTTAGGCTTGTTTTAAAGCTATTTATGTAGTCTATTATGGTAATGGGAAACCTGGGATTAAAGTTCTAAATTAATCTGTGCTTTAAGAGTTCACAGATGGGCATGATGTTCCTGCAGGGAGAGGATGGTACCTTGCCAAGGAACTTGCCTCAGTGAGTGGGGCTGTGGTTTTGAGATTGTTCTAGGAATAAAGATAAGCAAATTCTTGAAAATTATGGGGCTCCATTCGTATTCCAGGAGTGCAGATTAAGAATAGTAATGAGGTCTCTTTTGTTTACAGACTTCTGAGCTACAGGAGGGAGTGGAATTACTGAGACAAAAGGATAGTCATGTGATCTTAAGTTGATGCCAAATCAAGAAGTCACATAGACTATTGGAATGAGGCGGTATTCCAGTAAAGCCAAGCAATGGGGAGTACAGAAATAGCCAAAAGGAAGTTAAGAATTTAGAGTTTTGAAGAGAAGCACCTGAGAAAAAAAATCACTGCTTATAACTTACAGAAACCAAATTTTATGATTTTTAAAAAAGACTTTATTCCCATATGGTGTCCGTTATACAGAAATACTTTGTCACTACTTTCTGCCAGTTCCTATCTTTCCTACAGTATTGTAACCTTGGTTATCTTCTACATAGTAGGGTACCATTTTTTGGTATGCATTTTATTTCACTGAATCTAAAATGCCATCAATTCTAAGACTCACAATTAAGAAAACAAAAAGCCACTAATTAATTGTAAGATGCCTCTCGCTTAAGAGTTATTCTGATTTTAAAGACGTTAAAAGGTTAAAAAAAAAAGTTCACCTTCAGAACTATGAACCATATATGGCATTCTTATTTAAACATTATATTATCATTTGAGCTTCTAACAACCATATAGCATTTAGGGAATTATTCATATATTCCATAGACAAACCAACTAAATATAATTCAAAGCACTGGTTACAGTATATATTACATAAAGAACAAATTATTTTTAATAATCTTTTGGAGAAGTACTTAAAATTGACAGTAAAATGTCTAATTAAATGTAAAAACATCTTAGACATGACTATAAGAAATCATTAATGACATACTTTCCTGTCATTCTGGATAATACTTTACCTTCAAGGCTGACATAAACAATGTATATTCAGACTCCCAATCCCAATTTCTGTGGAGTGTTTTTAAGGCATGAGTGAATATCACCATAGACAGACAAACCCAGGATAACTTTTTAAATACACTGTTTAAGAGAAAAAAGCAAAACAAAAAAACCATTGTCTACATCACCAGAAGCATTTGATCTTTTAGAATAGAGGTAAAAAGTATGTCAAATATCTCCAAATATCATCTTTGAGTTTATTCTAAGGAACATGGATCATTCTAATAATCATCTAACTTCAAAGGGAACATCAAAAAATTAAATATTATGCATACTACCTTCTACTTCAGTCTTTAATTATATTAAATTCCAATATTTGCCTCTATTTCAAAAACTCTGTTTACATATAACGGCAAAAAGGTGACAAACCAATTTTTAACTGTGACTTTTCCTTTTTAGGGCCTTTACTTACAATTTGAATATTTTTGTGTTTATCAAGGGTCAATTTGTCATTGGCTATATTTGAAAAGAAAAATTGGCTTACACAGATAGCATCTAAACCACAGGTTATCATGACATTCTTGGAATAATTTCATATTCTAAAGCTAGAATTATTTATTATAAGTCATAGTAAAACTAACTCTTTATGAAATAGATACAAATTACTTATACAGCTTTAGGCTAATTATTTGGGACTCAATTTTTCATCTATAAAAAGGTGATACTTCAATAATCCCTATGGCCTCATTTAGTACTAAAGTTCTCTAAGTCTGTTTTTGCCTTAGTAACACAGTTCAACTTCTTTCATTTTGAGAGATCCACTTAATCAGGATAAGAGTGCATGGATCAGAAAGAACATGGACCATGGAGCCTACTTTTAAAAAATGTGATCTTGAGGTAACCTGTTCAAGTAACCTGTACGAGCTTTAACTTTCAAATGTGTACAACAGAGTTAAGGAATGTTAGATTAAAGGAGAAAACAAATCTAAAGGGTCTATCATGGCTCTTGGCACATGGTAAGCACTCAAAAATTGGTATTGATTAAAACTGGTTATATGGGTATAAGTTAAGAGAAAAGGCCTGGTAGATGTTAGTGAAAATTGTAGACATGGATGAGATCACCCAGGGAGAATATGCAGTGTGAGAAAAATGGCTGTGAGTAAAACTCTGACAAATAAAAAATATTTAAAGAGCAGGTATACCAAGAAGACTCTGAAAAGGGACTGAACAGCAATGAACAGACATGGAAGAGAATTAGGAGAGACACTTTTTATACACGCCAGGGAAATACATTTTAAATACAAGCGCTGACTGGATTTAGCTACTAGGATGCAATGATGTAGAGACAAGTCAGAATGCTGTGGGTTGAAGGATGAATGGAAAGTGAGAAAGCAGTCAGTGGCCATTTCTTGTATATATACAGTGTGACTATTCTGTTTCTTAATTGTTAGTTTAAGGCAAGTAGGACATGGTGGTTATGATGCAGATAGTGATAATATCAAGAAATTATAGATTGCTTACTATATGCATTTATATGTATTGACTCAATATGACTCACTTAAGTAAGAAGACTATATCTTAGTTCACTGCATATTGAAGTGGAAATGGTCATTTATAACTCTAGTCTCAACAATACCCTTGTTTTCATTTGGGTCTGACTCAAGGTTTGTTATGACACAGGCTGTATGATAAAATCATATTAATAATAAGAAGAACATAGGTACCATGGAGCTTTCCTAACCTAAATTACAGAAAAATGAGACTATCAAGATGAAAAATAAAAAGGTATAAAAGTAGGACTTATATAACTGAACTAAACATTTTAAGTACTTAAATGTATCACACTTAATTCTATCGTTAGCAAGCATTAAATGAACTAACATTTTAATTCACCTTTTGTTTGATATTTTCTGCCATCCATGGGCTACCAAAATACAGAATCCCATGCTAGGAACATATAATACTCGCTCAGCAACAACAAATCCAACTGGGAAAAAAAGGTTCGATGCAGGAATAAATGGTAACGCCATCAAACAAAGTGCCTACAAAGAAAAAGAAGATATTTCAATAAGTTAAAAAAATATATGGACACTCAAAAGTTAAACCTAAATATTTTATCATTTAATTTGAATAATGTATTGATGGACCATTTTTAATAATGCTATAAACAATACTAATTTAAACATAAAGAAGGCAACTTAGGGACGGTAACAACAAACATAAGGATGTATGTCACCAAGGTGAGATCAAGCTAGGACTTATAATTAGGGCTCGTCCAATTAAATATTTTTTGAAAACGTATCTAAAATAAGACATTAATATCTTTATACATCCAACTTCTGTATGTGGTAAAAAATACACTGACAGAGATGTTAACAGGTTTTAACAAAACTCTAACCCCATTTAATCAACATTTCAAATCAATGAGTATTTTTCTTTTTATAAAGATTTTATTTACTTATTTGACAGAGAGAGACAGCCAGCGAGAGAGGGAACACAGCAGGGGAGTGGGAGAGGAAGAAGCAGGCTCCCAGCGGAGGAGCCCGATGTGGGACTCGATCCCGGAACGCCAAGATCACGCCCTGAGCTGAAGGCAGACGCTTAAGGACTGCGCTACCCAGGCGCCCCAAAGAGTATGTTTTTGCAAGTCAACCCATTAGTGATATTCCTTGCTTCTAAAACTCAGCCAACTGAGTACTCCAATGAAAGTGATTCTCCTACCTTTGGAGATCCACTAATTCTAGATCTTTATGCTTCCTCCCAGCTCTACCTGAGATCAGCAGTCTGTTATGCTTCAAGCTGGCTTAGTCTTCTCTTACTTAGGTGGTAATAAATTCAAGCTTATCTCCTCCTTTGAAATATTCAAATTTGAGTTACCCCTACAGGTTATCTATACTACCAATCTTCATATCCTCATCTCCCAATTGAATCTCTCCATAGAAATAAATTTCATTAAGTAACTAATATACCTAAACAGGTCAGATATGACTGATCTCACTTTTCTGCCTAACAGCATCTGTTCGTGATAACCACTCCATCTTTCTTGAAATACTTAATTACTTTTCCATCCATTTGGTCTATCTCCTATTTAGGTTAAGTCTCCTCCACACAATATCTAAATATAGGAGTTTTTCAAGACCTAGTTGTAGGGTTCTTCTCTTTTCACTCTATCTAGCTAGGCCCTTCAACTATTTTTTGAGGGAGAATTAAGACCAAATACTCTAAGGCATTCATTATGTGTATGAATTATCTTCTATTCTATGTATTTGGAACGGTAATAGCTGGTTACCATCTTTGAGAAAAGTCACAAAACCCCAGTTGAGAAAGGCTGCTGTCTATATAACCTCTCCATAAACCTTCTTATTCACATCCTGGTTTCAATTACTAACTCTATGCCAATCTATCAAATTTTTATGTGAAGCTTAGGACTCTCCTCTGAACTCTAGGCACCAAGTGCTATTCAAAATATCTACCAGGATCAAACTCAACACATTAAAAAGTAGTAGTAGATATGATCTTTCCCCCAAACTGTATTTTTTCAATCTTCTCTATATCTCAGAGATTAGCTTCAAATTTTTCCAAAATGCCAGTTCCTGGTAACTGAGGCCTTGTATTTCTTTTTATCATATCCTTAGTGCCCAAAAGGCTGCCTGGTACACAGGCTACAAGAAAAACTTTTTACTGAATGAATAAATGAACCTAGTGGCTGCAGCCAGCGATGATATATTTGTAAAGTATTCAAAACACTTTCTGGCATACAGCAAATGCTCAATGTAAAGATTATTACTGTCTTCAGTAATTTAAAGGAAGACACAATAAAACTGCTACAAGTAAGACGTGACAGCAGAGTAAGAAAATTACAAAGAAACACACCCTAGAAAAACAACAAGAAGACTGTGTAAATAATCAGAGTTCTCTGAACATAGTAAAAAATAACTTGGGGAGTAATGAAAATCTTGCTGATGAGAACTAAAAATCTACATATTTCTAGTTGTCTATCTTACACGACACTCTTCTCTGTGTCAAGAAAACAATGATCTATTTCCTCAAAGTGTAAAACTTGGGTAAAGAAATAGAAGAAAATGATGCCAAAGGTATGCTTCATGGTTTCAGAGTTCCTACCAAATCAAGGAAATTCAAAACCAGTTTTTATTTTACATGCTGAATGTCAAATTATGCCTGCATATGAAATTCTGATATATAATTTTAGGATAGCCTAAAATAAGTTAATAAATTAGGCTGATGTTGAACAAAGAAAGATGCTATTTCTAAGATGCTTTGAAAAACTAAAGGCGTCTCCAAATCAACTAAATGTTATATCATCTGAAAAATTGAGTTTCTTACAATATTTTTTTTTAAAGATTTTATTTATTTATTTGACAGAGAGAGAGACAGCCAGCGAGAGAAGGAACACAAGCAGGGGGAGTGGGAGAGGAACAGGCAGGCTCCCAGTGGAAGAGCCTGATGTGGGGCTCGACCCCAGAACGCCGGGACCACGCCCTGAGCTGAAAGCAGATGCTTAATGACTGAGCCACCCAGGCGCCCCAAGAGTTTCTTACCATTAAAACAGTCTTGGAGGAATCACCAGGGTATCTGAGACTGAATATTCCCAATGCCCCCAAAAAGCAAAAGAAAGTAAATGTGGCAAGATTTCGAATATCTAGAAATGACTCTATAAGTGGTATTGTTCCCATGGTCCAATCACAGCAGAGTTCTGAAGGATTTAACAGAAGCCAAGCATTCAAAGGAAGGAGATAGTTAAAAGTTAGCTGCCTTGTAGGAGTTGGGCTTACAGCAGCTGGGTTATCAAACCTGTATAAAGAATGAAAAAAAAAGTTATTTAAACTAAAACACTTTGTAAACACAAAATATGTAACATATAATAAAATACCGAACAATAAAAGCAATATTTTACATGTAATCTCATTGAAAAGGCAAAATATTTTTACTAATACCCCAGTACTCACTAGAGTTGAAACTGAAACTGTCTAACCTTTTAAGAAATGTCTAGTTGAGACAAACTATGAACTGTTTAAAGGGCAACTAGGTTATCTATTTCTAGTTTATTATTAGAATAATTCAGACAACTCACTATAATATGATACTCTGCAGAAGTATAACCTCCTGATTAAAAGTAGAAAGAAAAGTTTTAAAAGATTCATTGTTGTATGTGTGTAGGAGTGCTTCTGAGAACACTAACCAATGTTTTTTCTTCATGAGATACTTCTTTTAGCACTAAATGCTGATAAAAATTATGCTTCCTAGAAAGAATTACTATGTCTTTCTTTTGTCATGGACAGAGAAAATTGTATCACCTGTGAGCTCTTCCCTTTTGCTTAGACTTCTAAGAAGCTGAAAATAAAATTTCCAGTATAGAATAGTAACTGTATAGGCCTATGTAACATTTTATTTGTGCTCTACTTTTTCTCCTAGTACATACTAATATAAACTTATATCCTAATTTATATTTGTCCAGGCCATGATATATTACATGTACACTTCATTAATTTAGTATGTTTCCTACAAACTTAAGTCAAATCATAGTCAAATCGTTTTTTAAAATATATTTCAGGGGTGCCTGGGTGGCTCAGTTGTTAAGCATCTGCCTTTGGCACAGGTCATGATCCCAGGGTCCTAGGATCAAGCCCCACATCAGGCTCCCTGCTCAGCAGGAAGTCTGCTTCTCCCTCTCCCACTCCCCCTGCTTGTGTTCCCTCTCTTGCTGTGTCTCTCTGTCAAATAAATAAAATCTTATAAAAAAAATATATATATATATATATTTCAAATGAATAGCTTCAGATTTTTATTTTTTTAGGCTACATTCAAAATTTTATTGGCTATGTTAATATATAGTCCCTTAAAACCCAATTTCTCATTTTAAAATGAATCAGTTAATGAAAAATCAAACCCCAACATTTATTTGACTTGGTCTTCTTAAAAATTCAAATGGCTGAGAAAAAGTAAATACTATTTGCACAAATAATATCTAAAAAACTTTCATATTTGAATACATGAATGAAAAATAATAAATCTTGAGTCAGGACATGAATTCTCAAATAACCAACAGAAGTGAATACAAAGCTTTTTTCCTATAATCCACTATTCAGAGTTCATTTTTATAATTAATGGTTGATTTAGAATTGCCAATTTAATGACTGTAAGAGAGTTAGAGAAAGAACACGTCAAAGCAAGTCAAGCAATATTATAATCAACTTCAGAGGGTAATGTAATAGAAGAAAGTGTATATACACACATATTTTTAAATGCTTCCATTTGGAAAATATATATTTAATTTAATATATCCCATACAGCCATCCACAAACACATACACAAAACAAATACAACTGGACATGAAAAGCAGTTGATGGAAATTCTCTAAAAGGAATAATAAAAACCATACCACTGAAACTTACGGTGAAGAAGGAAATATATAAAGTATATATTTACAATTCACTTTATTTCCCATATTTAAATGAGTTTTCAGTGGCTAGACTGAACTAGCCATGGCTAGACTCAGAAGTAAAAATTCATGAAATTAAAAAGTAATTATTCTTTAAAGAAAAAAATGCTACTAAAAATAATAATTATATGGAAAATGTTACAAAGAAAATGTTTAAGATAAGAGAATTATCTGAATAAATTTTATTCTAACCAGGGCCCGCAATGCACTATCCTGGATAGCACACCAACAACATTTTGGCCTTTTGTTTAAAAAAAAAAAAAAAGAAAAAAAGTTCTTGCATTTAATGTCAGATACTTTAATATAACTGAATAAAGAACTAGTATAAATTTCATTTTAAATTTTAGCTGAGTAAGGTGAAATGGAAAAATGCTAAATGTTAGAGCAGGAAAAAAATATGTAGACTGTTAAATTCAGCACAACTTTTGCTTCTAGCTTTAAACAAGCAAAGAACCAGACAAGATATATAAAACTTTTCTTAACAAACTGAGCATCAGCAAAGACCTGAGAGGAAAAAAAAAAAAAATGAGGGAAACCGTACCTGGAAAGTTCAATAACTAGACACAGTTTTTAGTCTGTGGAGCTGTGAGGGGGAACCTAGTGGAGCCTAGGAGTATCCTTAGGTTGCAAAGATGGAAATGGGAGCCCTAGGAGCCCAGGGGACTAGGGTCAGTGGACAGAATACCAGAGAGAAGAAAGCTGCTGAGAAAGAGAACTTATATCTGCAGAGGGTCTCTCTCCAGATTTTGGTACTGATGAGAACTGATCAGCATATGTATGTGAGGAAACACTCAAGATCAGTGTAGTGGTTGAACCATGTCTCTCAACATTCATATCACCCAGAACCTCAGATTGTGACATTACTGGAAACCTTTTTTTTTGCCAATGTAATTAGTTAAATTAGGATGAGGTCATACTAGATTAGGGTGAGCCCTAAATCTAATGACTGGTGTTCTTATACAAAGAGAGAATACAGAGAAATACAAGGAAGAAGGAATGCCAAAGACTGCTAGCAACCACTAGAAACTAGGAAAGAAGCATGGAACAGATTCTTCCTGAGAGTCTTCAGAAGGAACCAACTGTGCCCGACACCTTGATTTTGGACTTCTGGTCTCTAGCACTGACAGAGAATAACTTTCTGCTGCTTTAAGCTACCCAGTTTCTGGTAATTTGTTATAATAGCCGTAGGAAAGATAATGCAGTTAGGAAAGTACCTCTCAAAAGAATTAGATAAAAAATCTCAAATACCATACAGAGGTGGCAATCGTTCCTTAGCAGCCAGGATGAAAATTCTCATAAATCACAGTCTATCAGATAGAGTAGTCAGAAGGGTCTTGTGTCAGTAGCGGAAGAAAATTAGCCCTTCTGTAAATGCTGTTGTGGTCTCATTCATCAAAGATTAAAAGTGTGGCTAGAAGATGAAACATTTCTCAAATAACTTAAATGCATCCCAGGAGAAAGCTCTAAAACATTTATATATTAAAGTAAAATGCACATATGACATCTATTAAAAAATTGCCTGGCATGTGAAGAAGTAGAAACATAATCCATGAGGAGAAAAATTATTTAATCTAAACTGACTAAGAAATGACACATACAATAAAATTAGTAGATGAGGAAATTAAAGCACTAGAACATCTCATGTAGAGCCATGAAACATAAAAAGTCTTAAACAGAATTTCTAGAGATGGAAACAATATCTGAAATGAAAAAGAACTAGAAAAAAATTAAAGGCAGATTAGACATCGCAGAAAAAAGATTAGTGAACTTGAATACACTGGAGAAGAAACTATCCAAAATGAAAACAGGGAGAAAATAGTTTTTGGAGGGAAATAAAAAGAACATTAGTCTGACAACTATCAAAGGCTTAATATACATGTAGTTGGGGTCCCAGAAAAAGAAGATAAGAGAAAAATATTTCAAGAAGTAATAGATTAAAAATTTCCAAATTTACATAAAGTAAAACCTACAGATCCTACGCTCAATTAACCTAAGCACAAGATACATAAAAATAAAAGAACTGTGACTGGAAGTTTGTGTCATTTGACCACCTTCACCCAAATTTTGTTATAAGATAAGTAAGTCCTACGGTAGTGATACGCAGCATGTGACCATAGTTAATGATACTGTATTGTATATTTGAAAATTCCAAAGAAAATAGGTCTTAAAAGTCTTCATCAGAAGAAAGAAATTTTTTTGTAATTACGTGTGGTGATGGATAGATGTTAAGTACACTTATTGTGATAATATATATTATTAAACCGTTACATTGTATACCTAAAACTAATAGTGTTATATATAAATTATGTCTCAATTAAAAAAAATTGAGAAACAATGACAGAGAAAATAATAAAGTAGGCAGAGAGAAAAAGACACACTACACGCAGAAGCATAAAAATAAAGATGACAAAGGATTGCCCAGTGAAAACAATGCGAGCTAGAAAATAGCAGAGCAACATTATTAGAGTGCTGAATGCACAACAATCAGTGTGGAATTCTACACTCAGAATTCAAAATATTTTTCAAAAACAAAGATAGAATATTTTTATATATAAAGCTAAAACAATTCAGCACCAGCAGACCCACATATCAAAAGTGTTAAAAAAAAGTCATTTAGTCACAAAGAAAACTGGAACAAGGTGAAAATCACATTGAATGTAAACAGTTGAAACATCTCATTTAAAAAATATTGTCTGACCAAACAAAAAAGGAAGACCCAACTTTATGTAACCTACAAAAAGTCAACTTTAAATATAAATATATTGATAGATAAAAAGTTAAAGGACAGAAAAAGATAAACAACATAACACTAAGAAAAAATAGATAAAGTGAATTTCTGAGTAAAGACCAGGGGATAAAGAAACTCATTTAATTAATGTAAAGGGATCGGGTCATCACAATCCTAAATGTTATGCACTTTTAGAACTTTAACTCACATGAAGCAAAAATTGAAAAAACTACAAGGAGAAATAGACAACTCAATAATTACAGTCAAAGATTTTAACATCCTCCTCAATAATTATTAGGACAAGCAGATAAATATCACTAAAAATATAAGAGACTTAACACTTAACCAATCAGGTTAAAATCATTGTATCATTAAGTTAAAATCATTAAAAAAATATTATACCTCAATAAAGCTGTTAAAAAACATCAATGTAAATCAAAGACTTTCTAAAACACTTATAATCACTTAACATCAAGAGTTAAAAAAAGAAAGAATAAAAAAAAAGAAAGAACCAGAATTTCATACCTGGTGAATACTGGAAGTTGGGACTGAATAACCTGGACTCTAATCACAACAAGTAATAGTGTACTGAACATCAAAACAATGAGTTTTATTAGTGTCTGCAGCATAGAAAATGGAATACTACTCTTTCCACGGAAAAACTGTCCAGCAGTAGTCCATAATAATGGCAAAGTATACTGCAAAAGGAAAGAAAAAACTTTTAAGTAAGAATATACCATGATATTTTCAATGCAGTATTTTCAAAATGCAAGATTAGATACAAATTGGCTATAATTATAAAATCAATATGGCACAATTTGTGGAAGCGATAATGAATAAAACTGAGCCCAATAATCTTATCCAATACTGAATTATATTGTACAATATTACTGTGTACATGTACATGTCCAAATTGCCTAATGATTCTATTATTGAAATTCAAAGAGTTGTCCTTAAACTGAACGGGTTATAAAATGTTAAGTAATTTTCAATGGATATGAGGACAAAAGATGCTGGTTTCTTGCAAATTTTCTGGTATCATTTTTGGTAAACAGACCAATTTACATAATGACACATTTAGAAAAAAAGTTTATTATAACAGAATTCAGGTATGATAAAGGATAACAACAAAAAAACACATTTCTCCTTACCCCTTGTGCAATAAATACTTCATACACACAGCAAATTCCCACAACTGTTATTCCTTGTTCTTTACACAACGTTGCAACAGCAACTAAAACCACTGTCAAGGCAATTGGAGTCCACACTGCAATTTAAGAACAGAAAAATACAGAACTACACAAAACAATTTTATAATATCATAAATAGAAATTTTAAGTTAGACAACTATTAGACATTACTAAAAAACTTGTGATTCTATATTCACATTTATGTTATTTCCCATTAACCTATACTTTATATTTTAAAACGTATTTAGGGGCGCCTGGGGGGCTCAGTCGTTGGGCATCTGCCTTCGGCTCAGGGCGTGATCCCAGAGTCCTGGGATCGAGCCCCACATCAGGCTCCTCCACTGGGAGCCTGCTTCTTCCTCTCCCACTCCCCCTGCTTGTGTTCCCTCTCTCGCTGCCTGTCTCTCTCTGTCAAATAAATAAATAAAATCTTTAAAAAAAAAACAAAACCGTATTTAAATGTTGTGATTTTTCCTTTATATACTCAAAACAAAACATCAAGATGTGTAACTTGTACCAAAATTTTTTGTGGAGAAGAGAAACTTATATAAGCTGGAGTGTTGTGATTAATGAACTATCAGTTTGAAATGAAGACAAATACTTTATTACACAGACATCTATATGTTTTATTAAAAACCTGACACTGAAAACTACTGGGGACAGTAGACTAACACCTATTAAAAGAGTATAAAAACTGAAACAGGTTCATAGTAAGAATTTAATATTCTTTTAAAAAATTTGCAATAGAATATTCATAAGTTCTATTTAAACAGAAAACCTACTTCATCAACTTCAAGCAAACATCTACTACTAGTAGTAGTAATTTCATTAAAGAAGAATGAATTTTGAATGTTAATTCTGGATCTACTACTAACTTGCTTTGTGACTTTGGGCAACTTTTCTGAGTTTCAGTTTTCCTACTTTAAAATATGATCTCCAATTCTTTTCTAGTGTAAAAGATATTTTGTAGTATGATTGTGTGACCTCAGGTTTATTAAGAACATTAATCAAAGTAAAAACTCAAATAATTGACTTAAATTCCAAGTATAAATTAAAAAAACAATTTATGAATCTAATACATTTTGTCATTCAGCTTAATACAGAAATTCATTTATTTTTGAAATTGTTTTCAACTTTCAAATACTCTATAGATTAAAATTACTGAGAGGAAAACAACTCAAAAAACTCTGAAACACTATTGGAGATACTCTGTATAATAGTATTCCTTTCCTTAAAAAAAAACAACCCTCATATTCTAGTTAGATCAAAACTATCAATACAAAAGTAGTAGATTATACCAATGGGATATGAAGGCATATATAATCATACCCATTTTTAAGATGAGGAAAGAATTGTTGGAGGTCTAAAGAGTCATGCACAATAAAGAAATCATGACTTTAACTCGGTTCCTCTGACATTAAATTCAGAGCTTCTTACTAGTTTGTAATTTCATTCCAAGACAGAGAAAGCAAACAGCTGCCTTCTGCAATGGTGGATTCAATCTTAGCAACTAGTAGCTCTAACAAAGGCAAGAGCTTTATTGAAACCAGTCACTTCAGTTCTTCAACTTTTGGTGACTATATTACTGTGTGAACATAAACTTTGATTTTATAAACAGATCTCTGTGGTTAAAGTTACCACGTGTGATTGTGTCCAAAACAAGTCCCCCTGCTAAATACATTAACGACATTAAAAATATATACATGTGTAAGTACAGATTCAATTATTAAAATCAATTCCAACTTCAAAATATAGGTTTCTAAACTGATTTTACATGTGTAAAGATACAAACCTCCAGCAATCACATATTCAAACAGTTATTTTAAGTATCTGCTACATTTTGTGTGGGAGATAATAGTAAAATAAGTAAAGATATATTTGTCAAATGATGACCTAAGTATTATGAAGAAAAATAGAAACTGAAAGGAAACAGAAAGGAATGGGGAAGATGAGTGGTGTTCTGATGACATTTGAGCAGAAACCCAAACGAATAGAAAGGAACAAAGGCCCTGAGGTGTATCATGCTTAAAAAAAGGGGGTATGGGTCATTAATAGCCTAAAATTTAAAGTGATGAAATAATTACAAATTGAAAACCTTTGCACAGGACAACATACATTAGATAAAATAGTGAATACAAAGATGATGACAAAACTGTTTATGGTCTCAAGTGTAAAATTACATAATGTGGAATATGAAGTATTATGAGAGCTAAGAGAATAGAGAGAAATTCAAAAGCAGGATCCGCATCTTTTTAACTAGAATTGTTTAATTATTCACTTGGTCATTTGCTAAATAAATGTATAATGAACACTTACTGTATATAAGGAACCATAGTAGGAAATGGAGACAGAAACCTACCCATATTACAAATCTAAGAAGACATTAAAAGTGTTTGGGTAAATCACTTATTTCTTGAACTTCGGTTGATGTTAATACAAAATTAGGCTCCTTATCATCAGTACTTTGGGTCTATAGTGAGAAAATTCTCCAAGGACGTAGGAAAAAAAACTCAGTTATATTTTAAGATCAACCAAATACAGGTTACCATTATGTAAAACCTCTTTCATGCCCCTGTTGCCACATTTCTAAAAAATCATTTTTATTGCCTGGAGCTTGTTTTCTGCTAATAGCTGGCATCAGCAGGATTAATGACCTAATTTGTACAAAGCATTTTCCAGGGTGGGCCACATGGTAGGGACTCAATAAGTAGCTGAACTATGATCAACCCATAATAAAACTTATATTCTAATAAGCTTTCAATTTTACCTAAATAATACAATTCACAGCCTTCACAGGTTGTTATTATAGAAAAACAACTGAAGTATTGGTACTTGTATCATTTACAGGTAACAGCACATGGAACTAAGAATGACTCTAAAACTGCTATATTCTACAGTAATTTTTTTAAGTTAAATAATACAGAATCTGTTAGTCATGATAAAATATAAACTACATGCAAAAAATTTTTTAATGCTGACAATGTTGTGTATCATGTTCATATGTCCATACATGCTGAAGTAGTATAATATATAAAGATATACCCAAGTGTGGCATATATTTTATAAGAAATGGAGTAAATAAACATTACTTGATCAAATTTTATAGATACAGAGAAAAAATTAAATGTTAAGACACTCACCTATGGAATTATCTGGTCCTTTTGATTTGGTATATGACAAAAATGCAGCTAGAAAAAAGATAGAGGACAAAAGTTCTGCTCTTCCTACAACACCTGTTACCTAAAAAGGGAAAGGGAGGGGAGTTCATATTAATAAAGAGCCTCTTGAAAATTTAACTACCACATATAATAAGAATAGCACTTTAGAAATCAAATTGCCATAATTTTTCAATCATACATTTCAGTTTCTTAGACATTCTTTGAGTGCCCTCATGTGGTGAAATTGTGTATCTTCCATAAAAATAAATTAACCAATGACTCTGTAACAGTTCTTTTATAATTATTTTGAAATAATTATAGACTCACAGGAAGTTGCAAAAGTAGGTACAGAGAAGTCCTGTGTATTATTTACCTGGCTTGCCTCAACAGTAACATCTTACATAATATTAGTACAAAATCTGGAATAGTTCTTTTTTTTTTTTTTAAAGATTTTATTTATTTATGTGACAGAGAGACAGCCAGTGAGAGAGGGAACACAGCAGGGGGGTGGGAGAGGAAGAAGCAGGCTCCCAGCGGAGGAGCCCGATGTGGGACCTGATCCCGTAACACCGGGATCACGCCCTGAGCCAAAGGCAGACGCTTAACGACTGCGCTACCCAGGCGCCCCTGGAATAGCCCCTAATTTAAAAAAAACAAAAACAAAAACCTAAGACCTTACATATTTTCTTAAAATAAATTCAGTAAGTTCTATCTCATAACAAATGCGTAAACTCAAGATAATAAACTTTGAAAAGTCCTTTTTTGGGGTGCCTGGGTGGCTCAGTTAAGTGTCTGACTTCAGTTCAGGTCATGATCTCAGGGTCCTGGGATCGAGGCCAGCACAGGGCTCCCAGTTCAGTAGGTAGCCTGCTTGTCCCTCTCCCTCTGCCCTCCGCCTGCTGTGCTCTCTCTGTCTCTTTCTCAAATAAACAGAAGTCCTTTTTTAAATTCTAAAAATTTAAATATAAAACCCTCAAACCTCTGAACTCACTTGTAAAATTTAAAACAAACTATCATTTTTGTAAATGCATGGAAAAATGTCTGTTCAACTAAATATAAAAAGGTTAAAGACAGTGGGAAAGACACACGAACCCCTTCCAACACACACACAGCCATTCAAGCACGCAGAGTTTAAACATACACTTTTTTGCTTACAACTGAAAGCTTGCAACAAATTGAACAGTCCTTTTTGCTCTGTTGAGAGGCAATTTTGGGGTTTCAAGGTTATCAAGAAAAATAAAGTTATAATTTAAGTACATCTTGGTAGGTAGGGGCTGACAGACATATTGACAACAGCAGAGACAGCTTGCAATTCTGAAACATGTGGCAACAAACAACATGAAAGTACTATTTTCATTGGTTAGAATGTCTATTTATGTTTACATATATTTTGATATATTTTCATCTTTTACTCAAATTTGTCTTATTATTTTCTGTCCTTTGAAACACACTGCGAAGTTGACAATATTTTAAATCTATATTCATTAAAAAACAATTAGTAAAGAACTGTATTCATTTATACTTTACATTATTCTCTTGAGCAATTATATCTTATGTCCTTAAATAATAAATGTTTATGCTTCAAAACTTGTTTTAAACTTAAAAACTTTAGGGGCGCCTGGGTGGCTCAGTCGGTTAAGCATCTGCCTTTGGCTCAGGTCCTTATCCGAGGTCCTGGGATTGAGCCCCACATCGGGCTCCCTGCTCAGTGGGAGCCTGCTTCTCCCTCTCCCTTTGCCTGCCGCTGCCCCTACTTGTGCACATGCAAGTGCTCTCTCTGTCGAATAAATAAGTAAAATCTTTAAATAAATAAATTTAAAAATTTTATATAGTAGGAAGTTAGACTGTAACGCTACGAAGTTAAGACTTATACCAATTTAAAAATCTTCAAATATTTTAATTAAGGCCAAGGTTAAATTTTTTTTCTTGAAAACACATACCATTATAATCACTATGTAGGTTTTGTTAAAAAAAACAAAAGAAGAAGAAAAGAACACTGATTTACAGTCTTACTTACTGCTTCTGTATGTATTGGGTGCACTGCAAAAAGTAAAGAAGCAATCATACTACTCCTGTTGTCCAGAAAAAGTTTGCAGACTTTAAGAAATATCACACTAACCACAGCATGAAAAATCATATTTAGGAGATGATATGACATCGGTTTCAGTTCACTCAACAGATAATTTAAGCGAAATGTCAATACTGTTAAGGGACGATAAGACTTATGGCTTCTCTCCTAAAAGGAAAAAAAACAATCATCGTTATTAAAGTACCATGGTCCTTCAAGTCACATAAACTAATCCTTGCAGCTACAATTGAAAGTATCTACATTTGGCTGAGATACAGCAATAAAGTAAAGAAATGCTCCAAGCATAACACAACCTAAAAGATAGTTTTATAATGTGTTTTCCTATTTCCTTAGTACCAAAACAAAGGCAATTTCCCCCTTTTGCAGATATCCCATCCCATCAATAGTAGAGGAAGAACATACAACTATTAATTCTTCCTCAATACACAGATTTAAAAAGCTAATTGCTTAAAGCAGGACAATCGTGGCATAGATCAAGTTAGAACACAGGATTGTGTCCAAAGCGTACTTTCCAATCTATGACTAACATAAGCATTTACATAACTGCTGGCCAGATTCTCAAAAGGAAATATAAGAACAGAATGTTTATCAGCTCAGTTTTAATAGTGAAGACTCAGAAAAGTACTAATTGTTTTATGGAAAACAACTTCATAATGTGTAAACCTGAATATATTAAACCTAAAATCCCCAACTACTACACAGAGAATAATACAAGAACAAAAACTTTCTTAGACTAAGAGAATAGATCCTTTGTTATGGTAGTCTTTTCCGGCAATAAATAAAATTTTATGTGAAGCTGCTGAATTTCTTTACAAGCTAGAAGTTTCCTTTAACCAGAAATATTTTTGCCATAAGACAAAAATCAGACCAGATTTAAGAATAAAATACACAGGTCAAAAACACATAAAATATTATCCTAGTAATCTTTTCAAATTTTACATAAGGGCATTCACACTCAGCTTCTTTGCTCTCACACCTCTTACCACATTTTGCTATAATTTTGGTATTACAGGTGTCAATTTAAGCCAGTTTATCCCTACTAGGGAACATTAAGAACCACAAGGAACAAACATTTCTCTGTTTGAAAACAGGAACATCTTAATATCTCTGTATTGACTACACATGCCATGAGTGATGTCTACCTAGAATGTCCTTTGCTGCTTAATTTTTGTACATTATTTGATTTAGCTCATACAGGATTATTTTTAAGGAATTATAATGAGCTGACATGATATGTATCCAAAAGCAAAAAAAGGCCTCGAAACTTTTTGAGTGCCTGAAATGTTACTGTAGTTCACTGGGACATATTTGCCAGTCAAAAGGATGAAGTCTGAAAGTGCAGGGAATAGGTTATTTTTAATTGCAATATACATAATTGCTTTGTTAGGTCTAATAGATGTACAGTCACAGAATGGCCAATTAAAAATAGATTAATTATTAACATAACTAATTATTCACACCATGCATTAGTAATCTAAGATTCCACTGTGATAATCATCAGTATAGTAGATAAAAGATTACTCTGTGAAAATATAGTAAAATAGCTAGTTCTATTACAAACAAAACAATACAGATCATTATTAAATTCAGATATATTAAAGAAAAAACTTAATTACTCATAGTATTAGTTGGCAATAGAAACATAAGCATGAATATAATGAATATATAAGCATGAATATAATAGTTCCCTGTTAACGTGAATCTTCATATAGCAATGACGAAACAAAGTGAAATGGGATATTTGCAAAAGTTACCTTAACAAGGATATTTCATAGGTCAAATGCCAGAAGAGATGGCTCATTACACCTCAGTGGTTCTCAACCATGGCCATGCCAGAGAATCACTTGGATAAACAGAAAAAACCCAATCCTCTATTCTTCCCTCCCCCACAAATCCCACAACAACAATAAAAAAGCAAACACACGCAAAAGGAACAAGACAAAAATACTGATGCCGAGGGGCGCCTGGGTGGCACAGCGGTTAAGCGTCTGCCTTCGGCTCAAGGCGTGATCCCGGCGTTATGGGATCGAGCCCCACATCAGGCTCCTCTGCTATGAGCCTGCTTCTTCCTCTCCCACTCCCCCTGCTTGTGTTCCTTCTCTCGCTGGCTGTCTCTATTTCTGTCAAATAAATAAATAAAATCTTAAAAAAAAATACTGATGCCCACATCCCATTCTGAGATAACTGTAAGTAACAGATTTGAGTAGAGCCTTAGTATTATCTTTTAAGTGCCCCAAGCAGATTCTAATATGTAGCTGGACTTATAATCCACTGAACCATTCAAAAACAGAGTATTACATATCTAAAGAATGGGCTTATTAAAGAGATAATCTAAACACTAAGAGGCCCAGAGGAGTCCAAAGACTCCTACTATGCCAGTATTCATACAGCTCAGGAGCATGTCCTAAGCCCAAAATGTGTCTTTAAGATCTACACTGTTACAAAAATCCTTATGAAGGTTTGGGCACTCACAGACAGGCTTCCAGGCTATCGTTACTTGATGACATCAACCATTAGATCTTTGAATGTGCTAATTCCACGCTGGTCAACAAAACTTGTAATACCTAAATACTACTCAGAATAATTTTTTCTTAGTGGCACATTTCCCTACAGGAAGAGAGTATGGCCATCAGAAAAAAGGAGGAAGCAACAATTTCCACCATATATTGTTATTTAAATTTGTTCATTCATTTTGTCTGAGTTTATAATTGTGAGTACTTTTCTTAGTGGGTCCACATATAGGTGCTCTGAACAAAACCCAATTTTCAATCTGTAAAGCTGAGGAAGTCACAAAACATAGCACTGACACCATGGTATGATAACTTTCATGAGACCCTTAATCTGGCCAGCTAACCTTTCAGTTAAAATCTCAATCTCATTAAAATCACAACAGCTTTAAGTTGGGGGAATGGACACATATTTCTAAGGGTCTCCAGGGATAAAGTGTAGGGGTAGCTTTAAGTTGGGGGAATGGACACATATTTCTAAGGGTCTCTAGGGATAAAGCGTAGGGGTAGAAGGAAATAAATTGCCTAGAAAATAATGTTTCTTATTATAGAATCATATTCTTTCTCATCATCAAATATTAATTTCTTTTACAGGCTAGAACTGGGTGAGAACAGGAAGGTTAAAAGAAAATAAAGTCTGCTTATTTAACAAGAAAAAAATACTTCTTATGTGCTTGTGACTAGAAGAATGACAGACTTCATCCTCACCCTTGAGAAGCTTCCTTATTTAAAGAATATGGAAAGGGACCACGAATGACAACTGACAAACTACAAAAGAGTGTTTTACGGTTCAACTACGCGCCCGGTACTATAAATTCATTTATTTATCCTCAAGGTATTATTCTTTTATGGATCAGATTTTTACAGATCTTGCCATCTAAAAGCTATATTCTCACCAATTCTGTACAGCTATTATATAATAGAACAGTAGGATCCAATCTATGGGATCCCAAACTGACAAGAGTTTAATCCCAAACAGTTTAAAAGTGACTTTCAAAATAAATTTACTGGCAAAATAAAAACATCCTCATAAAAATGAACTAAACCTTTGGGTTCTCAATATAAAATTAAAACAAATATTAGGTAAAAAATACGACACAAATTTAAAATTTTCTGCAGAAAAAAACTCAATACCTTTACCCTTAAAATCTAATCTATTTATATTGAAGTCACATATTTTTAGATGGTTAAATATATAAGAGGTCATCTCTTTTGCCTGAATTATGAAAAAAAAGCAAGAAATAGATTTGTTTACACTTATTGCTATCCTGACACATTTGGTTTTCACACACATATATTGTTTTTAAAAAGATTAAACCAAAGTACACAACCAAGGAAAGAATCATGCACTGCTTTAAAGAAGTTAATCACATCTACTTCCTACCTAACATATACATTTTAGAGAAACAAATTTATAAGTGCTATGACAATGTGGATACAGAAATTAGGAGTAATAAATTAACAGAATACTTTAAAACCTAACATATATATAAGCAGTAAATAACTACTTACCTCAGACATAGGGGTTCCCCAGAAGTCATTCTGAAATAAAGTTTTTAAAGGTGTAGATGGATGTAGGTCTTTATTATCCAGTATTGCTGAAACATCATCAAAAACAAAACCACAAAAGAGGCTGTTCCAATAGCAGGCGGTAACCACACCTACTATTAAGGTTATTTCTTTGAGGTTAATATCAGCCATCTTTTCCACAAGCACTTGTAGCCAAGATCTGGGGGGAAAAATCATGAAGATGAAATAAGCGTCATTGTTTTCTCAAATAAATAAAATTTTAATAGAAGGATAAGTAAAATACTGAATGCTAATTCTCCTGGAGAATTCTTCAAAGCTCAGCTCAAATGTCATCCACCTCTGAAACGCATTAGCTGACCACCTCCCCAAATTCCTAACTTAAAATTAATTGCTCCTTCATGTATTTCATATTTCTATTAAATCCTTTATCACACCATTTAATCTTCGGACTTACCTCTCTAGCCCACTAGATAGTGAACTCCTTATCAATTGTCACAGGTCAGGTTATTCAGGGAAACAGACTGTGTGTGTGTGTGTGTGTGTCTTTGTGTGTGTGTGTGTGTGTATGAAAACTTTAAAAAACTAGTATGGTGTACTCCGGAAGCAGTAACTAAATTTTTGTGAGAAAAAAAAATACTTGAAAAGACACTGAACATGAATTTTCTGAAATGCAGATGAAGCTTATATTTTAGTACTTGTTATACCCAAAGATCAACTATTACCTAAATTAGGCATCCAAACTTTTAGCCTGCAGCCTTGTTTAATTCAGTTAAAGCCTTTAAAAAATATCTCAAATGTGGGGCTCCTGGGTGGCACAGCGGTTAAGCCTCTGCCTTCGGCTCAGGGCGTGATCCCGGCGTTATGGGATCGAGCCCCACATCAGGCTCCTCCGCTATGAGCCTGCTTCTTCCTCTCCCACTCCCCCTGCTTGTGTTCCCTCTCTCGCTGGCTGTCTCTATCTCTGTCGAATAAATAAATAAAATCTTTAAAAAAAAAAAATATCTCAAATGTGTCTAAAGGCACTCTAAGCCTAAGCTACCTGTATACTAGCCATTTAACTATAGTCTCACTATTTTTCCCACTGATTTTTTTGATATATTTATGTTATCTGCTTAGCAGTATGAGTTTAAAAACCCAGATCTAAATCATAGTGTTTTTCTCATTTTAACAAATTATTTTAATCTAGAGAACATGCTTCATACATGACAATTCATAATTAAGTCATTGCTTTAGAAAGGATTCAGTAAGAGAATGGTTTAGAGTAGAAGGAACTGTATTAACTGGATACTGAAGAATCAGCCTTCTAATAAAAATAAGGTTGGAGAGTACTCTTGAAAAACAAGCTAATGATATACTTTTCTAGCTGGAGTAGTATCATTAGTATCACTTTAGCGTTATTTGTGGAAGGCAGAATTACGGCCCACCAAAACTGTCCATATCCAAATCCCCTGAACCTGTGATAATGTTACTTTACATGGCAAAAGAGACATTACAAGGTGTGATTAAATTGAGGGTTTTGAGATGAGATTTTATCTTTGATTATCTGGGTGGGCGAATTCGATGACAAGAGATGTTAGAAGTTAAAGAGGGAGGCAGGAGAGTCAGGAAAGCAGAGATGAGAAAGGGATGATGGCAGGCTGGGGCCACAAGGCAAGTAATGATGGTGGCCTCCAGAAGCTGGAAAAAGCAAAAGAAACACATTCTTCAGTAGAGTGTCTCAAGTGACCACAACCCTACTGACTCTCAATTTTAGTCTAGGGAAACCTATTTTGCACCTTCATAATTATGAAATAATAAATTTGTATTAAGTCATTTTATCTGTGGTAACTTGTTACAGCTAGAAGAAACTAATACATTACTCACAGAGTCAGAAGATCTAAGACCTGATATCTATATCTATCTATCTATCTATCTATCTATCTATCTATCTATCTATCCATCTATCTATCTATCTAGGAGTTCTTGCTAGATCAGAGAGGAAGAATATAGTAGGGAGAGCAGAAAGAGATTTAAAATCAGATGTAAGATTTAATAAGGATACAGACACACAAAAGCCTATAAGAAAGTATTAAAGTACCTTCAGAATTGGATAGGAAAACGTTGAAATATATTACTTAAAGAAATGCAAAATCCAATTCTACACACCACAAAAGGAAATTAGCCATACCTTTTGAAGAATAGTTTTCAAGTAAAAGAAAAATGATCTAAGAGTTTATCTTGAATCCAGAAGTAATTTATCATCTCTAATGAGTATGAACTTGTACCTTATCCCAGAAAAGTTAATAGCACTTGTTTAAAGACTGGAGACGCTGAACAGGCATTTGCCTCACTCCTTCTCAATCACACACTAAAATGACAAGGTATAAAAAGCAAAAAAAAAAAAAAAAAAAAAAAAGTATAAATTCACAAGGATAAAGACCACTGGATTTTGGAAGCTGGAAAAACAAAAGTTCAGTGGTGACTCGACAGAGCTCAGGAAAGTGAATCTTTTTTTTTTTTTTTTAAGATTTTATTTATTTATTTGACAGAGATAGAGACAGCCAGCGAGAGAGGGAACACAAGCAGGGGGAGTGGGAGAGGAAGAAGCAGGCTCATAGCGGAAGAGCCTGATGTGGGGCCCGATCCCATAACGCCAGGATCACGCCCTGAGCCGAAGGCAGACGCTTAACCGCTGTGCCGCCCAGGCGCCCCAGGAAAGTGAATCTTAAGCTTAAGGGGTAAAGCTAAAAAGTTTTTTGCATCCCTGCCAGCATCAATCTCAAAAATGGTTACAAGGATCTCAAGAAAAAGGAATAGATGTATTTGTTAAAATTTAGATGCCTGTGTCATTGTGTATAGGCAAGCAATCTTTCCTCCTGTAGCAGGGCAGAAGACTAGAGACTTCCTCTCTGAAACAGATGAAACACAGGGTGTCTGATATAGGGGACACAAGTGAAAACAAAGGTAGCAAACTGAAAATGAGGGTTAACTAAAAGTCTGTCTATATATTTTGAGACCCTCCAGTTATCATCTACCAACTGGGCACAGAATCTTGTAAAATTTTACAACCCTGGAAACAAACAAAAGAGGCCTCTAAAAGCTTCCAGAAAGGAAGAAAGCAGGTTTCATAGCAAAGATTAGGAATTCAAACAAATCTTTTCTTTTTCTCCCCCACTAAAACTGGAAGCTGAGGGTGCTGGAGAGGGGGAATCCAGGGAAAAAAAAAGAGTAATGCTTCAAGTTTTTGAGGGATAATCATTTCCAACCTAAAATTTGATATTGATAAACAAATTTCCCAACAAGGAAAGTGGAGTAAAAAATATCTTCAGACATTCAAGGTCTCAAAAACTTTACTTCTGATGTCTCCTCTTCTCAGGAAACTAACAGAAGACGTATTCCAATAAATGAGGGAGTATACTAAGAAACAGAAAGAGAGGGAAATCAGGAAACAGGGGATCCAATGCAAGACAGCAACAAAAGAAATACCCAGAATGAGAACCATGAAAGCAGGTCCACTAGCCAGTCCACACTAGAACAGGTCAGGAGATTCTTAAGCAATACTCCCAAGAAGATATAAATAGAGCACCTAATGTGTAAGGACATTTTACTTTCCCATTGTGTGTGTGTGTGTGTGTGTGTGGGCGCGTGCGATTGTAATTTAGAAAACAAAACAATTTAGAAAAACAAAACTCAGGACGAACTAGGTAGGTGAAAATCAAGTCTTACGTATGGGTCACAAACCTCTCTCTCATAAATAATCTCAGGACCCTGATCTGGGAACATTTGGGATTCTTTCCCCAAACTGCTGTTCGTCAAACTGTTTGCTTAAATGTTCTCACCACAGGAAAAATTAAAATTAATAGAAGAAAAAGGAGTAAATCAAACCTATGGTTTTACTACTTCAAAGTTATATTTGGGAACAACATATATATGATTATTAGAGTACTAATAATGTTTAAGAGAATGTGACACACTGTAGACTCTTGGTATATTAGCTTCAAAACTATAAAATACAACTTTATATGATACAATAATATGTATAATATACATAATATTAAATTACTAACCAGGCAATTTGTGAATTTAGGCTTTTTAGTTGAAAAGTGTAATAATTTAGCCAAGTTTACAAATATTATTGGAATTTTGTAAGGACTTGGGAGTTGCTATAGTTTTAAGCTTAATTTACTAGGTTTATACAAATTGTTTTAAGTATAGAGAAAGTTTTGCTTTTTAAGTCAGGTATCTGAAGTCCTTGAATAAAAATGAATACAAATTATAGATACAATTTTTTTTAAAAGATCTTATTCAGTTATTTGAGAGAGAGAGAGAGCATGAGCAGTGGGCAGGGAGGGGGAGCAAGGGGCGAGGGAGAAGCAGACTCTCCACTGAGCAGGGAGCCTAACGTGGGGCTCAATCCCCAGGACTCCAGGATAGTGACCTGAGCTGAAGGCAGATGCTTAGCCGACTGAACCACTCAGATACCCCTATAAATACAATTTTAAATTAAGAGAATTTAAACAAGTTTTTTTTAAGATTATTTATTTTAGAGAAAGAGAGTGTGTGCACACATGCAGCGGTGGGGGGGGAGGTAAAGGGAGGGAGGGAGAGAGAATCCTAAATAGACTCTATGTCAGGCTCAATCCCACGACCCTGATATCACAACCTGAGTGGAAACCAAGACTTGGATGTCTAACTGACTGCGCCACCCAGGCGTCCTGACCAACTTTTAAATGCAGCTAAGGCATTTAGTCCTTTCAATCTGAGTTGTTATTTAAAAAAAAAAACAAAAAACAGTAAGTTTATAAAGTAAGATTTTTTTTTTAGGTCGAATTTAAAGGCTTAAAAAACATAAGGTTATAAAATGCTACTTTAAGAAACTTAGACAGTACCCAGGATTTCTAAATAGTTAATGAAGAGTTATACAGTCACATTTAATTGCAATGCAGTTTTACTCAGTAATTGAAATGCTCAATTTCAACATAATAACCAAAACTCTCAACTTGATTTAATTTTGGGGTTGTCCTCTGCTCCAAGCTCTGGCTCACTGCAAATAAGAAGCTTCTTGTCATGGAACGGGGTTCTATTCTTCTCTTTTTTTAGATATGAGAGTACCTTACATTCTTGTTAAACATAGTTTTTGAACACTACAGCATTAGAGCAAAATGGAGAAAGAAAGGAAAACAAAAATGCTTACTTGACCATTATCAAATATGAGACTCTCATACATGTTCTTTGGGGACAAAACCCCACATTACTGGGAATCATCACCTCAAGTTCCCTTTATCTCTATTTCGTTTTCCTTCATTAGAAGGAAGATCCTTAGTCCCTCCTTGGAAATTGGTGATATCCAGCTTTTATTTGCTGAGATCTATTTACAATCACCACCCCTACTTCCATCCTCTACTCCCACAGGTAGCTTTGGGGGCAGAACCTCAGATGACTCCACAACTGAGCTCACAAGCATGCCCTAAAACCAGCTCACGCCCTTTGTTTCATTATTATGCTCCCTTGGGTTATCTTTTAAAATTCTATACACTTGGTGTGGGTGAGGGGTTTAGGAAGCATCACGTGGGTTTACCAATGAAGTGCTATTCATCAAGTAAATGGCATTATAAAATACTTATTATTCATGATGATTACTGTTACAATTAGTTTTATGTGTCAACTTGGCTAGGCAAAATAGTACTCAAATACTAATCAAGGTATTGTTATGAAGGTATTTTGTAGATGTGGTTAATGCTTATTATCCAATGACTTTAAATAAAGATTATATTCCATAATGAGTGGACTTCATCTAATCAGTTGAATTACCTTCAGAGCAAAACTGAAGTTACCCTAAGAAGAATCTCTACCTTAAGACTGCAGCATCAGATCCTGCTGGAGAGTTTCTACTTTTCCAACCTACTCTGTATCTACAGATTTTGAATTTAGCAGCCCCATAAGTTTTTAAGTCCATTCCTTGATATAAATGTCTTTATTTGATACATATGCACAAGTATACGTGTGCATATATATACACACACATATTTAAAAACATGCATATATATTTCTTCTGCTGGTTGTGCCTGGAATCCCTTATGTGCTTATAGTTATCCTGCTTGATTAAGGCTGGAAATCTTAAGTGTAGGGGGGGGTCTCCACTAAAAAGGAGAATTACAGGCCAATATCCCTGATGAACATGGATGCAAAAATTCTCAATAAGATACTAGCAAACTGAACTCAACAGTATGTTAAAAGAATTATTCATCACGATTGAGTGGGATTTATTCCTGGGCTGCAGGGCTGGCTCAATATTCACAAATCAATCAAGGTGATACACCACGTTAATAAAAGAAAGGATAAGAACCATATGATCCTGTCAATAGATGCAGAAAAAGCATCTGACAAAATACAACATCCATTCTTGATAAAAACCCTCAACAGTACTGAGTAGAGCAAACACACCTCAACATCATAAAGGCCAAATATGAAAGACCCACAACTAATCCTCCCCAATGGAGAAAAACTGAGAGCTTTTCCTCTAAGGTTAGGAACAAGACAGAGGTGTCCACTCTTACCACTGTTATTTAACATAGTACTGGAAGTTCTAGCCTCAGCAATCAGGTAACAAAAAGAAATAAAAGGCATCCAAATTGGCAAGAAAGAAGTCAAACTCTCACTATTCGCAGGTAACATGATACTCCACGTAGAAAACCCAAAAGACCCCACCAAAAGATTGCTAGAACGAATACACAAAGTTGCAAGATATAAAGTCAACATACAGAAATCTGTTACATTTCTATGTACCAATAATGAAGCAGCAGAGAGGAAAATGAAGGAATCTATCACATTTGCAATTGCACCAAAAACCGTAAGATACCTAGGAATAAACCTAACCCAAGAGGTAAAAGATCTGTACTCTGAAAACTACAGGACACTGATTAAAGAAACTGAAAAGGACACAAAGAAATGGAAAAGCATTCCGTGCTCATGGACTGGAAAAACAAACATGGTTAAAATGTCTATTCCTCCCAAAGTAATCTGTACATTTAATGAAATCCCTATCAAAATACCACCAGCTTTTTCACTGACCTAGAACAAACCTAAAATTTGCACAGAACCACAAAAGACCCCAAATAGCCAAAGCAACCTCAAAAAAGCAAAGCAAAGCTGGAGGCACCACTAATCCAGACTTCAATCTGTATTACAAAGCTGTAACCATCAAGACAGTACAGTACTGGCGCGTACACAAGCGCACACACACACAAGACACATAGATCAATGGAACAGATAAGAGAACCCCGAAATGGACCCATAACTCTATGGTCAATTAATCTTCAACAAAGCAGAAAAGAATATCCAATGGAAAAAAGACTGTCTCTTGAACAAATAGTGTTGGGTAGACTGGACAACAACACACAGAAGAATGAAACTGAACCACTTTCTTACCCATACACAAAAATAAATTCAAAATGGATGAAAGACCTAAATGTGAGACAGGAAGCCATCAAAATCCTGGAGGAAAACACAGGCAGCAACCTCTTTGACCTCAGCTGTAGCAACGTACTAGACACATCTCCAGAAGCAAGGGGAACAAAAGCAAAAATTAACTATTGGCAACTTCATCAAGATAAAAGCTTCTGCACACCCAAAGAAACAATCAACAAAACTAAAAGGCAGCCTATGGAATGGCAGAAGATATTTGTAAATGACATAACCAATAAAGGGTTAGTATCCAAAATCTAGAAAGAACTTACAAAACTCAACACCCAAAAAACAAATAATGCAGTTAAAAAATGGGCAGAAGACATGAAAAGACATTTTTCCAAAGGAGACATCCAGATGGCCAACAGACACATGAAAAGATGCTCAACATCACTCATCATCAGGGAAATACAAATCAAAACCATGAGAAGATACCACCTCACACCTGTCAGAATGGCTAAAATTAACAACACAGGAAACAGCAGATGTGGAGAAAGGGGAACCCTCTTACACTGTTAGTGGGAATGCAAACTGGTACAGCCACTCTGGAAAACCGTATGGGGGTTCCTCAAAAAGTTAAAAATAGAACTACCCTATGATTCAGCAATTGCACTATTAGGTATTTACTCAAAGGATACAAAAATACAGATTTGATGGGGTACATGCATCCTGATGTTCATAGCAGCATTATCAACAAGGGCCAAACTATAGAAAGAACCCAAGTGTCCATCGATTGATGAATGGATAAAGAAGTGGAATATATACACAATGGAATATTACTCAGCTGTCAAAAAGAATGAAATCTTGCCATTCGCAACCATGTGGATGGAGCTAAAGTGTATTATGTGAAGTGTGAAAAGTGAAAGACAAATACTGCATGATCTCACTCATATGTGGAATTATAAAAGAGATGAACATATGGAGGGGAGAAGAAAAAGGGAAACAACCATAAGAGACTCTTAAAGATAGAGAACAAATTGAGGGGTGATGAAGGTAGGTGGGTGGGCGATGGGCTAGATGGGTCATGGGTACTAAAGAGGGCACTTGATATGAGGAGCACCAGGTATTGTATGCAAGTGATGAATCACTGAATTCTACTCCAGAAACCAACATTGCACTGTATGTTAACTAACTAGAATTTAAATAAAAATCTGAAAAAAAATTGAAGTGTAGAGGACTTAGGTTGGAAAACTAGTTTCTGCTACATATGGTCATATCCTCTAGTAGGTGAGCCTGAACTTCTTTAAATGGTGATCTCAGGAGAGAAGGGGGGCAAGTCCCAACGCACAAACTCTTTTCAAGTCTCTACTTAAGGCATATATGTGTGTGTATATATATATATATATATATATATATACATATGAATGAATATGTATATATGAATATATGAATGAATATATATATATACATATTCATTCCCCCCCATCACACAAGGTAAACCCACAGTCACTGAGGGAGACGTCATAAAAGGGCCAAGATCATAGAATTTTTGAAGAATCTCCAATGGAGCATATTACGAGAGAAAAGGAATGAGAGCTAGTAGTTCTCACGCATGTCATGAGCTCAGTTGTGGAGTCTGCTCAAAAGAACTACTTGCAATGGTCGAGGTTAAGGAAAATGAAGGGGCTTACATAAAGGCATAGATAGAGGGAGGCACTATTCACTGGGGGCCATTACTATAAAATGCACCACATCAGTATTATATGTTAGCCATGGGAATGGTATAGAGTGGATGTTTGTGTCCCCCTAAAATTCATGTTAAATCCTAATGCTCAATGTAATGATATTTGGAGGCGGGGCTTTGGGAGGTGATTAGGTCTTGAGGATGAGGACTTCACAAAAGAGATTAGTGCTCTTAGAAAAGAGGCCTGAGAGAGATCTTTTGGCCCTTCTGCCATGTGAGGAAACAGTAAAAAGACACCCATCCATGAACCAGGACATGGGCCCTTATGAGACCCTGTTTTTATAAACATGAGACCCTCATGAGACCCTGAGGCCCTGTTTTTATAAACCACCTAATATAGGTATTCTGTTAGAACAAGATGAACAGACTAAGGCAAATTCCAGTACTTAACTTCTTCTAGGCACACAACATATTCAACACAGGCACATAGTCTGAGTGAATGTTTACTTAGGACAATGGGATGTCACTACATATGTGCAAATAACCCAACTGCAGTGGAAGACCACTTATGAGTTACATTATAGAGATACAAAACTTAATATACTTCTTTCAGCAAAATTGTATCATGTGCCCCTTTTTCTAAAAATCCAACAGTACAATTGTGGAAAAAATAAACCCATAGGAAAACTTTATATGAACCTGTGACTACTTAGCCCGGAAAGTAAAGTTCTCTCCATAAAATAATTTCATGATTTTATCTTCTTCAAGAAGAATAATCTATACTTCATGACTTTTTTAAACCACATAAAGTTTGTTAAGTCGCATTCACATTGATTCCTACTTATCTTTCCAGTCTCATGTCAAAAGACAAGTGTCTGCTTGCTGCACACTGAGTCCTCAGGAGAACAAAACAAAACATTTACTATACGCAGTGGATACTAAATTTCTCATGGGCATGCTTTATTATAGATGCTGGAAAAATAAGTTACCATTCATTTTCTCTATAAGGCAGCAAAAAAGGGAATGGAAGTAACATCTAAATAAAATAAGCTGCCTGATACATGGAATAGAGGTAGCAATTATAAAAGGGAAGACTTTCTTGTGAAATGATTTTGGTCAGATAAAACTGCTCATAAAACCAGGGAGAAGAAAGAAGGCAGGTCCAGGCAAGTGTTCCTTTAATAAGGCCACTTATAAAATTATCACAAAAATCTCTTCTCTTGCTGAAAATTGACTGATGCAGAAAATCTGATGAAAAGTAACAGTGAGTTTTGGCAATCTTCCTCAAAATTATATAGTGAGTGACTGAACTAGAACTTGGGTTAAATTTCTTGATTCAAAGTTAGGTACAAAATTACCACAATGCATTAGGACCTAGACAATGTCAAACTTCTTTCCTATTGTATCCCCCATGTCTAGCTGTTGGGGACGGTCACTGAAAAGATGTGACTGCAGCTGATCAATTCCAGTTGATCTATAAACTGGACCCAGGTGATCTGAGTGAGTCTCCTTACCCCTTCCTTTGGACTGTGGTTCTGTTCGCTTTTCCTGCTTCCCAAGGCTCTGCAAGCACATATTCTTGAGACAATGATATGGTGTTGAGAACATCTGCACGATACACTTGACTGAACCCAGTTAAAGCTTCTCTCTATATAAACTTTTAAGATTTGGTGGGTGGGTGCAGGGATACATTATTCTTCCAGCTGCCCAGGACAAACGTCCTAGGCAAGTCCCCTTTGCTTAGTGAAACTGCCACCTACCAAGCTGAAGCGGCCTTCCCCTTTTTTTGGTCTCTCTGCCCTCCACATTCAGAAGCCAGTTTCAGATTATCCCTGGGAAGCTCCCAAGGAGGTTATGAACCAACCTTAGCACAGTGCTCAAGCTCAAAAATACTGTTAGAATGAGTAAAAGAATGAAATTTAAGCAAGATTTTACATTTAGTCAGGACTGTAACTGATATCTGGGTTACAATCTTAGATTCACTAATTATTAGGAAATAGCTTCTCTGAATCTATTTTCACTTCTGAAAAATGAAAATAAAATTATCATTATACCAGGTACCTTGAGTTGCTGGGAATGTAAATGTGAACAAGAGGGTGAGGGGAAGTATGGGTAGTAAAGACCAATACAGACAAAACAAAGCTAGTAAATGAATATACAGAATAGTTATAATGAATGAAAAACAAGAAAAACAAGGTGCTGCAGTAAAAACAGATTCTTACGATGAAAATAAATATGCAGTTTTAAGCATATGACTCATGTGATAAGAGACATTAGATCTCATCTTTTCCTTCCCTTGCTAAATTATGAATTAAAAACTGAACATGAAAAATATGTAATTCAAACTCCTAAGAAACAAAGTTACATCATTAGAATATGATATTTACTATAGACAGCAACACTGAAGAAAAAGCACTTCACAGATATTGGTTCTCAGGAAGGCTGAGGAGGCAGTATGGCACTACAGAGAATGTCCTCCAGCCAGAAAAATCCATTTTCAATCACACCATTTAAGTTTTACACAGTACTTAACCTCTCCAAGCCTCAGTTTTACAACTTGGTTGGAAAATGAGGACAATATAGGCACCTACTTCACTGGACTGTTATGAAGAGTAAGTGATAGAGTGACAAAGTTATAGTAATCATAAGAGTATGGCATTTGCATAAAACACACAGGGTAATGGAACAAAACACACAAGTACCAAGAATATACAATGAAGAAAGGAGATTCTCCCTAGTAATGGAGAACCACATGCTCCTTGACCCTGACAATGATTTTCTGGATTTGAAACCAAAAACAAAGGCAAAAAGCAAAAATAAACAAATGGGAACATGTTAAACTAAAAAGCTTCTCCACAACAACGGAAACTATAATCAAAATGAAAAGACAACCTATGGGATGGGAGAAAATATCTGCAACTCATATATCTGATAAGAGATTAATATCCAAAATATGTAAGGAACTCATACAACTCAACAACAAAAATGTAAATAATGTGATGTAAAAACAGGGAGAGGAACTTCTTCCAAAGACATACAAATGGCCAACAGATACGTGAAAAGGTGCTCAACATCACTAATCATCAGGGAAATGAAAATCAAAACCATGAGATATCACCAGACACTTGTCAGTCTGTTGTCATCAAAAACACAAAAGATAATGAGGGTTAGCGAGGATGGGGAGAAAAGGTAACCCTTTCGCACTGCTGGCGGGAATGTAAACTCAGTGTAGCCACTATGGAAAACAGTTTCAGAGATTGCTCAAGATTAAAAACTGAACTACCACGTTATCCAGCAATTCTATTTCTGGGTATATATCTGAAGGAAACGAAATCACTATGTGCATGAGATATCTGCACAATATGGGGATATCCATTGCATAACTATTTACAGTAGCCAAGACATGGAAATAACTTAAGTGGCCGTTGACAGACAGAATAAAGAAAAAGTGGCATATACAATGGATTATTCAATCATGAACGAAATCTTGCCATTTGGGACAACATGGATGGACTCTGAGAGCATTATGCTAGGTATCAGACAGAAAAAGACAAACACTGTATGGATCTCACATGCAGAATCTAAAAAAAAACCCCAAAATACAAACAAAACAAAAAAACTCATAGAAACAAAGAACAGACTGGTCAAAAGGTACAAACTTAGAGTTCATGACAAATAAGTTCTGGGGATGTAATGTCAGCGTGGTCAAAAAAAATTATGAACAGTATGTGGCATTTAATCTCTGTAAAGGATACAACAAAATTATCATTCCTACAAATCGGATGAATGTCTTTAAAATGTATCTCACTAAATCAGTATCTGTTTTTATTTTGTGAGCTATTTTTTGTTTTACCCAAATACCTGATTTGGAAAGGAATCTGTATATTTTCAGAAGGAAAACTTAGTGTCAATTATAGATAAAAAAAAGTCCTTAAAAAAATAGGCACTGATCCAACAGTAGAAAATGTCATTTAGATTTCAAGTCTACAGCTTAAGAAAGTTATCTAGTAGTGGTTCATGTTCCAGAATGGCTGAGCACAGCGAAATGAACAAAACTTGACCAAAAGAACTGTAAACACTGAGAAACGCTTTCATATGAGGGCATCCTCGGTAACCAAGAAAGTGACAGCATGAGGGCTGGTGAGTTCAGGCCCCTTCTCTCTCCGCCCCAGCACTAGGCTGGGCAAATTCTCAACACTCCTCTCTAGAGCCTTCACTCTATACCAGCTCTTCAATCTTCAAGTCCTCCAATCCACGAAGGCTATGGTGCTACAGGTAAGGCGGGCAAAGAATATGTCCTCTTCTCAATTCTCACTCATCCCGAAACCATAATCTTGGCCGTGCGGCCCCCACTCCACTGTACGGGGTAGATGCTGAGAGCAAAGAAAACTAAAACTTTCTTTTTCTTCTTACAGAGGGCACCATCCGTGGAACGTGTGAAAACGCCTAAGGAGCAGGGTTCCTCTCACCTTTTGAGACCTGGACCGAGTCCTTCCGCCCCAATAGCACGAGCTTCATTAAGCCGGGACCGCTCCCCTCAACTCCTCTCCCGCCGCTGACCCACAGCCCGACCTCACCTGGGAGCGGTTCCACCAGGATATGGCTTAGAGAAATCCCAGGAAAAGCGGCCCAGCTAGTGACGCTACCAAGGCACAGTCATGATCTACCTCGTTCAGGTCACCGGCGCAGACGCACCTCAGCCACTGCGCCTCCCGCCTCTGGGTCTTTCCCCCAGCACCGCGGTACCGTCGCCGCCTCCCGCTTTGCACGCCGGGAACGGCCTACCTCCACTTCTCGTAGACTTCAGTTCCCAGCATGCACAAGCCTCCAGACAGGACTGCACTCTGGGATTTGGAGTCCGTATCCCTCGCCTTCTCCCGGTCTTTAACAGAGAGTCCAAGGGACCCTGCAGGAGAATCTAAACGCAAAGCATCACTCAAGGTCGTGAAATGTAGGCTCCCCACGCATCCGGGGCCTTGTGCCGTCCTTCGTTGGGTGGGGAATGGTGTCGCCTAGCAGCCGCCGCCGCTCTCGCTTGCACAGGATCTGTTGGCGGGATCCAGAGTCCGGGTGGAACCGCGCTGGGGAGCGGTCAGGCGTGGCGGCGGGGCCAACCTTGGTGGGTGCGGCAGATCAGCGGCCGCTGCTGGTTGTCAGGCTCGGTTACGTGGGTGGATCTTGGTGAGCAGGAGCGGCCAGTTTCTTCCCGTAAAGCAGGTTCTTTAAGCCTCAGGGCCCGTATGTAACAGTCTATCTTCCCCTCCCCTTAGGTTTTGGTCCGCAATCCATCTGCCTTCTAGATTCAGCCCTGGTTTCCCCGTCCTACCTGCTCTCATTTCAGTCGTTAATTTCCGCACCTTTTCTTTTTTACCCCCAGTTCCTGCTTCACCGAATCAGGGTTCATTTTCAGCCTTCCAAGTACCCCCACGTTTGGCACGGTTAGATGTTCGCGCGCCTCGGTGGTAAGGGGGAGGGGGACTAGGAATCTGAGTTCTGATCTAGATTAGTTTTAGGAAGGAATCGTCATAGTTTATTTAGCCGGGTGCAGTATTTGTCGGTTTGTGCCAGCTGCTATAATTTTGATCAAAGCTATTTTGCCCACTTATCTGTTATACAATTAAGGAGCCATAGCTCTTTGCTAACACCATAGAGAGTTATAATGATGTAATCTATAAAAATAGTAATGCTGTTTACCTTGAAAATGCTAATACCCACCCGCTTTGTTACAGGAGGTAAAGCACAGTGAAAGATTTCAAGATGCCACCTAATATAAACTGGAAAGAAATAATAAAAGTTGACCCAGATGACCTGCCTCGTCAAGAAGAATTGGCAGATAATTTGTTGATTTCCTTATCCAAGGTGCTTAATTGATAAACAATACAAACACACGTATATACACAACTATGATTAATCTAAGTTGTCCCTGAAATTAATAAATATTACAAATGGAAGAGTTCTTACATTTTGCCCAAGGGTTATAACACATAAAATAGTTTTTTCTTTTTACTTAGGTGGAAATAAGTGAGCTAAAAACTGAAAGTCAAGAAAATGTGATACACCTTTTCAGAATTACTCAATCACTAATGAAGGTTTGTATGCAGTAGGTTTTAATAATGGTTTTGACTATTAGAGGACGTTTGAGGAACTGTTCTTAAATGAATTAATATTTATGAAAGTATTTTGTAATATCAAAATCACTAAAAAATGAGATCTCTTCAACTGTAGATTGAAAATTTTAGTGTGCAAAACATTGCTAGTTTCTGCTCTAAAGCTCCTAAAAGAATGTTTAAGGGAAACAATGTTAAAAATAACATAGAGAGGTCCTTTATAATTGTCTTAACATAATCCTGAAGTCAGAATGAAAAACGTGAACAACTTGTATTGGGATTTGTTGTGAGAGGAAAAGATTTAGGTGAAAGAAGACCTCATAAGGGGCAAAGACTGATGAGTAATTTTAGGTAAGTGGAAAGCAGTGGTAAATGTTAAAAAGCTTCGAAAGCTGGAAATCACCTTAAGTAAAAACTTGGACTAGAAAATGTGCTTATTCTTTACAGTTGAGGAGAGGTGCGGAAAGTTTATAGTAGGCTATAGAGGAAACAAATGTTGGGTATAGCTTACTTAGGCTATCAAGGGTATTACAGGTGTATTTTTTGCATCAGCAATGAGGAGCCATTAGAGGTTTTTGAGCCACAGTTGGTAAATACAAAAGTATGCCTTAGGAAGGCTAAAGTAAGTATGTTAATAGGACAAATTGAAGGAAATTGAAGCTATTTAGACATCGTGAAGAAGGTTAAACATAGGATTATGGACTAAAATAATGACAATTGTAATAGAAAAAGATAGTAGAAAACATTACAAAGGGAAAAGTTACAGTACTGTGTATAAGACTTGAAGGAAAAAGAGGAATCAAAGATATTTCAAGCTGTTAGGAATCTAGGAATTATATCCTCAAGTAAGAAAATAATGTATTCATTCAACAAATGTTTACTGAAAGTCTCCATATCTCAGGAATTGAAGGCACTAAATACTGGGAAAGCAAATGAAACAAAATCCTCATTTTCAGTGCTTATGTAAAGGCTTATTGAAATAACCTTTCTTTTTTAATGTTTAGATGAAAGCTCAAGAAGTAGAGCTAGCTTTGGAGGAAGTTGAAAAAGCTGGAGAAGAACAAGCAAAATTTGGTAAATGCCCTGGAAAACTTTATCATACTGTTAAATAGGAGATTCTGTTTAATATACTCTATACAATTTATATACTTACTTTATTTTGAAAGACATTTCTAGAACTCTTATTTCATGGATGAGGGATACAAGTTATTTTTCTTAGGTTACCTTATTTTAATCATAATGGAATCTTTAAAAATAATAATTTTATTACTTTATTGAAATTCATTTAAAATTTTGTTTTGAGATAAATCTGACCAATTGAAACTTTCTTTTTAATAGAAAATCAATTAAAAACTAAAGTAATGAAACTGGAAAATGAACTGGAGGTATGTCCTTTTATATTACCTAGGGTGTAATTGTTGTTAATTTTATTATTTTGAATTACTATTTTCAAAGTTTTTTCTAATTGGCTGGAAAAATCACAAGAATGATATTGTGTTCGTAATTAGTTGTTTGTTCAACATATATTTTACATGTTATGTAAATTCTTAAATTTAAGAATCCTTAAATTTTTAGGATTGAGCATCCAGTTGTGAACAAAATAAAAACATTCAGTAACTTCCTGAAGCTTACAATCTAGAGAGGTATACAGAAAATTACTAGTAACTGGGCTGGAGTGGAGGCACATGGGAATTTGAGGAATAGTGACGGAAGGATATGGTAGAAGAAGTAGCTTTTGAGAAAGCTAAGAGCCAAAATATGAATATATTGTTAAGGAACAGAATACATGAGGATTCCTGAAAATGTGGGAAGAAATGTGATACAAATGGATTAGCTTTTAAAAGGAGGAAAGACCTTCTTCCTTTGTAGTAGGAAGTATGGATGTGTAAAGAAGTTTTATGTTTGTAGATTGAGTACCTGGAAGTTGAGAAGTTGGAAGGAAGACCCATTTGCTGAAAATACGAGTGGAAGATGTGTGGTCAAAAAGTTTAAGGAAAATTAAGCTTGAAATATGGTGGAGAATGAGCTGGAGATTAGGGGATCTGGAGTCAGACAATTTGAATTGAAATCCTGATTCTTTTACTAACTCTGTAAACTAGGATGAGTTATTTTTTATTCTGTACTGTATATTCATCTCCTAGAAAAATATCAGCCATTCTCAATATATGCTTATTAAATGAACTATGAAGCTGGATTGATTCTGTTAGTGTTTAGCCAGGCAGCTACTGTAGAATAGAAGGCTAGGGCAGTGGGAGATTTTGGTAAGAAAGTGGTTGAAGTGATAAGTGATGATTATGAAATCTCAGCTGAATGGGTAAATCAAGATTTGAATGGTAGAAGAGATTAGAGAGGAGTCAAAGGGTTAGAGGGTCCTATGAGGTCAGAGGGCAGGTATACTAGGTATACTAGGCATACTATTCATGAGAGAATGTTTCCACTGGGACACGGTTCTGGTGTGGGCATGAGAGTGAAAGGCTATAATGAATTCAAGAAGCATGTAGAAAGAGAAAATGGTGACAGAGAGATTAGAATGAAAGTTATTTGGATGTGGAAACTGCTTAGGGGGGCTTTTGGCGGAACACTATGAGCCATGTGCCAAAAATTCTCAGTGAATTTTGAGAGGGAGCAATTGGGAGGCTAGTAGTTTGCTGCTACCGTGAGTAGGTAGGGATTGGATAGCTGGATATCATGTGGAATTCATAGCAGCTGGAGTTTTCACAAGATGGTGGAGGAACAATAGCCTGGAAGTTGCAGTTGTGGTCAATCAGCACCTTCTCTTGCCCTTGAGGTCTATGGGATGTGGAAGAATGAGTGTCTCCCAATTAAAAGAGTTCCAAAGAATTTAGTATACTAAAGAAACCAAATTGCAGCTAAGGAGGGGAGATGGAGAGTATGATTCAGTAAAAGGGCTAAGAGTGTAAAATATTAATTTTTATCTTGAAAGAAGATTTTTGAGAGCACAATGGAAAGTTTTCTGAAGGTGGAAAAGAGTGAGAAAAATCTATTTAATATATAGAAGTAACACAACTGTATGGTAACGAGATGAATGTGAGACAGGTAGATAACCAAAGGATATATTTTGGACCATGACCCCAAATAACAGGAATATGAAGTGAAATGGATTTAATCTGCCACAAGATTTTTTTTAAGTAAACGCTACCCTCAACATGGGGCTCAAACTCATGACCATGAGATCAAGAGTTGAATGCTCTAGCTACTGAACCAGCCAGGTGCCCCAATCTGGCACAAGATTTTCAAGGTAATCTTAGTCTGAGCCATCTAATACAGTAGCACTAATCACTTGTGGCTTGTAGATAGTGGCTACGGTATTCAGGCGTGCAGAGAACATTTCCATTATCCTAGAAAGTCCTGTTGGACAGCACTGGTTTAAATAAGGTATGAGGGAAATGGTAGGTTAAGAGCACCCAAAGTCAGGTTCCTTGGGTGGCCTAGTCAGTTGAGTGTCCGACTCTTGCTTTTGGCTCAGGTCATGATCTCGAGGCTTTGGGATCGAGCCCTGCATTGGGCTCTGTGCTGAGTGCAGAGTCTGCTTCAGATTCTTTCTCCCTCTCTCTCTAACTCACTCTCTCAAATAAGTAAGTAAAAATGTTTTAAAAAACCACACACACCAGAAGTTAATGACTAGGTGGAGTCCCTGCTGGTTTGTAGCCTGGTTTCAGAGTTCTGATACTCAGGACAAGCCTCGATAGTTCATTGCCTGTGTTTCTGCTTGTGCAGTTTAGTCTGGTGTCTGTGGCTCAGTGGTTATAATAGAGCCTGAGTGATTGACAGTCAATTCTTAGCTGTGGGTGGCTCAGAAAAAGCTTAAGGGCTTGTCAGTCTGCAAACTAAAGCTTAAATAAATAATTTTAAAAACAGATTCTTAAGCTAACATGATTTTAAACATCTGGTGCTGATTATAATACAAATTTAAAGTCAATTCGTTGTTGATTCTCCAGTTATAATGGGATTGATTTATACTTTTGGTTTATTACTTTAAGATGGCCCAGCAGTCTGCAGGTGGACGTGACACTCGGTTTTTACGTGATGAAATTCGCCAACTTGAAAAACAGTTGGAACAAAAAGATAGAGAATTGGAGGACATGGAAAAGGAATTGGAGAAAGAGAAGAAAGTTAATGAACAAGTAAGGCACATTTCCTCAATGAATTTTAACTGTTCAAGTTACCTAAAAACACCTGGTTATACTTTCTATAATGGTAACTATCAATTTGTATGTTTTATATGAGAATTGGTGTACACTTACCTCTAAGGTTTTATATCACTGTTCATGTTGTCATCACATCTTTAAATTAGATTTCTTGTTTTCAGGAGTACCTCGTTTTGTGCAATAAATACCTATATGTAAAAAAAAAATACAGGTTTTTAAGAAGTTGTGTTAATGCCAGCATTTTGTAAATCAATGTATATTTTAAAGCCTGACATTTCATATTTTATACAAATATAGTTATTACCTTTTATGTTATTCCTCGTTCTTTATAAAATCATGCAGTGTTCACTTAAATTTAGTTTGAGGAAAAAATTTTTTGCAGATGAATTTGTAAATTCCTGTCAGAAAACAACATGTTTCCTATATCGCCTCACCTGTCAGTAAACTTATAGAACATCTGCTGCCTAAGTGTGGTAACTGTCCCGTCCCTGATTCCCAGAAGCTTTTTCTACCTTTGTGTCCTTTAGGTCAATGTTTTATTAGATCCTAATAATTTTATTTTGTCCATTGCTCTCTTAGAAATAGAAGGTGGTCAATTTTAAGTAGACAACAATGATTATAAGGTGTTGTTCCTATTTTAAAGAATTTGTTATAAATTGATTCGTAAGGAAAAACATGCTTATTCTTGATGTATCTATTTTCTTATATAATTTAGAAGATTCATGTAAAAGTGATCTATCCATACCATTTTTGTGGTGAAAAAAGTATGGATTGATGCCACCTAAAGGTTAGAAATAAGTTCTTAGAGGATTGTTTGTTTAGTTGACTCAATAAAACATAACAGACCTATGGATTTCTTAATAATCACTAAGGATTCAACATAGGACTTACAGTAATAGAATTGCTTTTTAAGGGGATATCTGTGGTTTTCTGGATTGTTGCTCTTCTGTCTAGCGCATATATTAATCACCGTTTTGCCATTCATACCATGTACCCTTAGCTAATCAGAACTACCTTGTCCATTCTTCTTAAACTGCTATCTTTATTCATAGGCACAAACACAGAAAACTTGACTATATAGCCTATGTACCATTCCATTTGCTAGATTTCTGGAGAAGGAATATGAATTGTTGGCAGCTTCTTCTTTGCCCTTAACCAGTCATTCACTTTGTTGAGTATTTACAGCTTGCCAGAAACTGTTAGGTACTAGGAATACAGAGGGCAATGATATCCTGCCTCTTGATATTCATTGTCAGTAATAAATGTAACATAGAGGACATTCTGGGGAGGGATACCTAAATCAGTCTTGAGGTTCAGGAAGTGATTTGTAACCTGAGACTTGAAGTAGGAGTTAGTCTGGTGAGGGGATGAGATATACATATGTGGTGGTTAAAGTTAAGGCATTCTGGCTGAAGATACAGCATTTGCTAAGATCTGGAGGGAAGAGATGGCACTGTGAATTCAGGGAACTACAGGTATTCATTTTGGCTGAAATATAGGTAAAAATAGCTAGTGTAGAATCCTTACTATGTGCCAGATATTTTATATGGACGAATTCATTATTCCTCATTTCATACTTATCATATGAGATAGGTAACATTTCCCCCATGCTACAGATAAGGAAACTGAGGCACAGGAGGGGTAATCATCCACTATTACAGAAATAATAAGTGGTAAAACCAGGATTTGAATCCAAACTTACTCAATGAGTCTATGCTCTATACCACTGTACTGTCTGTCTTCCTAGTTTAGACATTTGTCTCTTCCTCTGGAGAGAGAAGCACAGGTCAGTTCCTGAGGAACTGGGTCTTCTTCCTTAAAGGAGCCAATGAAGAATTTTGAATACAAGAATATCATGATCAGATCTATACTTTTGAAGTTTATTCAGCTTTACAGAGGTGGATTGAAGGGGACTAAGAATAGTAAGGAGACATTTGGCTAATTCAGGCAGTGCTGATGATGGGCTAATTGAAGTCATGACTCAAGGGATTAAGGGATACAGACATGTTTAGATGTAGCTGTAGTTGGATGTGGTGAATGATTGTTTGTCGGAGGAGAGGGAGGAATGGAGACTTTTCTGCATTGGGCCACTGGATAGGAAGATAGTGTCATTCACTAAGGAGAGGCACAAGAGGAATTAGAAAGTGTGTAATTATTACTCCAGTTCTCACTTTTGTGCATGTTGAGTTTAAGGTCCTGGTGGGCATATTCAAAGAGGATAACGGGATTTGGAATTCATGAAAGACACTGGGTAGATGATGAAGATTTGTGAGTTAAGAACATAGCTATGGATACGCAACTAATGAATCATCTAACTTTACATCAGAAACCAGGGATGTACTGTATGGTGACTAACATAATATAATTAAAAAACATTAAAATAAAAAAAAAGAGCATAGCTATGGAGCCATAGAAATGACTGTAAGGAAGATCTCTGAGAAATGTCTAATGAAATAGGAAGAGGTGCTTCAAGGAACAGCACAAGAAAAGACAAAAATCAAGAATGTGATGTTGGAAAAACCAAGGGAAAAGAGCATTAGTAGTGCTAAATGCTTCAGTGTTAAGTTCTTGACATCTCTTGCCTTGTTAAAATTTTCCAATTCAAAACACAGTGGAACGGTTTCTTAATTCCCAGGTGACAATGATGATGAGATTTATATAGCATTTTGCATTTTATTATAAACTTTCTCTAAACTTTTTATTTTGAAAACTGTCAAACCTTCATAAGTATTGTAAGAAAAAGAATAAACATTCATATGCTCTTCATAGAGATTCACCAGTTGTCAAAATTTTGCCACGTTTACTTTATCTGTCCATCAGTATCTTTGTACACACATATTTCTTTCTCTTTGCTGAGCCATTTGAGAGTTAACTGCAGATACCACAATACTGCACACTGAAATATTTCAGCATGTCTCTCTAAAAAAGAGGAGTATTCTCTAACATAACCACTATATAATTACCATATGCAGGAAATTTAATATTCAATACTTTTATCTAATATCTAGTCTATAATTGTATTTTTTTCTATTGGCCTAATACTGCCTTTCATAGTCCCTCCACCCAATATCTAAGGTTCCATCAAGGATCACATACTGCATACGCTTATTTATTACAGACTTTTAACTATATTTTAATTGCAAACCACTGAGATTTTACTTTGTCCTTGAATGAGGGAGAAAAGCAAAAAAGTGAAAGGCCATGAGAGGGATGGGGTTTGGACAATGGATGAAAAAATCTTTGATAATAGTTATAGTGTTTGCCTGTTTTGGGAAACAAAAGAAACGAAATCATTTATGTGAGGAGAAGAAAATGCTCCATAATTTTTTATTTTATGCACTGAGCATTGTGCTAAAGACTTCGTATACATCATACTTAATTTTTACATCGACCTATGAGATAGGAAAATTAGGTTTAAGAGATAGCAGATCACTTATTCATACTCTACCAGAAATTGGCGGACAAAGAATATAAACCTGGGCCAGTCTGATTTCAGATTACTTCTTTTTAACCATTATGTTGTGCTGCCTTATATTTCTAAGTAATTTAAATGCTCACCAGAGCAAAGAGTATTGTAGCTCTGACATAGAGTAACTGCAAAATGCTGAAGATCTTGGACAGAAAATTACTCATTAGGTTTTTTGAGGAGGAGGATAATTTGTTTAGTTTCTGTATCCTTTGGTTAGAGTTTTGGTTTTAGTTTTTTGCTTTTGTTTCTTTTTTAATCTTTTAAACTCAACCTGTTTTTTTTTTCCTAATCCTTAGTTTTCACAAATTTTGGTTTATTAGTCATGTCTTTGATCAACATGAAGTCCTTAGTAGTAAATCATGCTCTTCTTCATTAGAGAGAATTTAAAATTTAAATTGATCAGCTGAAAACGTGATTTTATATTGAATTACTGCTGAACCTTATTTTTTTTTCCTAATCCTTAGTTTTCACAAATTTTGGTTTATTAGTCATGTCTTTGATCAACATGAAGTCCTTAGTAGTAAATCATGCTCTTCTTCATTAGAGAGAATTTAAAATTTAAATTGATCAGCTGAAAACGTGATTTTATATTGAATTACTGCTGAACCTTATTTTTTTTTGCTATTTTAGTTGGCTCTTCGAAATGAGGAAGCAGAAAATGAAAACAGCAAATTAAGAAGAGAGGTTGGTAAAAAATTTTAGTAGTTGTGGTAGTTCAACAAAATTGCTTGTTAAAAAGTTTTCATAAATTTGTACTGTAAGCAGAACTGGAATCTTCTAAGTAACTGGTGCTTTTAAGCTGCCTGAATTTATGATATGAATTTGTCTTAGGGAAATAGAAAATAAATTGAAAGTTGAGGCCGCTAAGTACTACATTCATCTCTTACATTATGTGGGTAAATTTTGCTTTGTTTCATAAGCCATTCTTTGTTATTTTGCTAATTGACTGAATAACTGAATTTCTGTCTTCTCTTGTTTTACCCAGTATTCTTTTAAACATTTTTGTTTCTCATATAAGTTCTCTATTATTTGGTTCTTCTGAGCCAAATAATGTTTGTACATTGTTTATCCTTATAGGATTCTTAACATAACCAAAATATTCTTTGTTTTGGTTGATAATTAATATTCTTGCTTTCTTTGATTATCCAAAATAATATCTCCTCCTAAAATTTCTCTTTTTTGTTTTAATTTCTGATTCTTAATTTTAATTATATATTGATTTTCTCACATCTTATTATCTTTTTCCTTTTCTTTTCTGGAGAACAAACGTCTAAAGAAAAAGGTGAGACTTTAAGGGTGGTGAGACTTTGGGAGTTTAAAGATACGCTTTGAGATCAACTATTTAGAGGATGAAATTTTGTTTCTCTGGATAGTTTCTTAATATAGAATATTGTATTTGGTCTGCCTTCAGAACGAGCAGCTTCGTCAGGATATTATTGACTATCAGAAACAAATAGATTCCCAGAAAGAAACACTTTTATCAAGAAGAGGAGAAGACAGTGACTACCGATCACAATTGTCTAAAAAAAACTATGAACTTGTTCAATATCTGGATGAAATTCAGGTAAAATAGAACTTGGTTCAAGGCAATGATTCTTATAAAACTTTAATTTTATTATAATGTAAATCTAGTACTTGGCCCTACATTTAAATTCTGTAGTAGAAATCTGCAGCTATGCATTTGGAAACATGAAATAAATTGCATTTTTAAAGTTATAAGTCTTGCAAATTCATTCATTTTATATGTTTCTCTTGGGCATTAAGAACTAAGCTTTTTAGATGCAATTTGTTTGATATTTAATTTGATTTAATTGGTCAAAAGCAATTGCAAACATAGATCCATAAAGAATTCTCTATTCTCCAGCAGACACTTATGACTCTGTTTAATTTTAATTTAGTTTAAATTTCAGTTTCTTAAGTTAACCATAGTGTCTTTAACTTTATTAGACCTTAACAGAAGCTAATGAAAAAATTGAAGTTCAGAATCAAGAAATGAGAAAAAATCTAGAAGAGTCTGTACAGGAGATGGAAAAGATGACTGATGAGTATAACAGGATGAAAGCTGTAGTCCATCAAACAGATAACATAATGGACCAATTAAAAAAAGAAAATGATCATTACCGGCTTCAAGTAAGAATTGCTGTTAGATTAATTCACTTGTGCAGACTTCGTATCATATCATTACTATTTATGTGAAACTAAAAAGTACTTTAACTTTCTAGGATATGAATTTTTGGCCTAAGCTGTAATATACCTTTCTCTGTAATATGTTGCCATGCTGATACGTTTGTCCATAGGTGTTTCTCTAATGCTCTTATGCATACCTTGTAGTGGATACCTGAATGAATGTGTAGACAGCAGTCTTGGAAAACTAATAAATATGGAGATTTTCTACTAAAGATGCTTAGAAGTCCTTGGACCTGAAGTTAAGTTTTATACTGTGTAATAAATATACTATAAATATCAGAAAAGCAATACATTGCTCATTTTTCACATGGTATTAAACTAGTGTAAAAAATAGAATAATGCTCAAAAATATAATTCTCTAGTAATGGCAAATAATTATACATCTATAATGCTACAGAAACCATTAAATATCACCTCTAACTATAGAACTGCTCCAATAATGAATATGCATTGATAATGTATATGTATATATGTATATGAGTATGTATACTGTGTAGGTATAATGTATGTGTAAATATGCATATATAACAAATATGTATATATTGCACTGTTTTGCAACAATTCTTGAAATAATTGTTGCCTTTTAGGTGCAGGAGCTTACAGATCTTCTAAAAGCAAAAAATGAAGAAGATGATCCAGTCATGGCTGCTGTCAACGCAAAAGTAGAAGAATGGAAGGTGCTTTTTTCAATTGATCTAATGGACTCTTCATTTGTATTTTTGATTTCAATTTCTTAGTCTTAGTTTTCTTTACAGGCCTTATGATAGTGACATTTTTATTAGGCAATTTTTAAAGTGCATTAAATGTCCTGGTAGAATAGCACTGAGCACTCTCTCCTATGTAGTCCTCTAGCCTATTTGTAGTTTAAGTCTAAAACATAACTTGTCATCTAAAATAGATAATTCTAAGTAAAATTTTAATTTTTTCACATAGCTTATAGCTACCTTGTATAACGTATATATAGTTTCTGATTTAATTTTAGTTTTTCTAACTCTCCTTCCTTCAGACCAAACTATTGGTTTTCAGTGGAAATGGGAGTAAGGAAAGGGACCTTTCAGGATCATCTGAAAAGTTTTTTCAAAATACACCTTTCTTAGTCCTCCCCCAATCCCAACCAAATCCTCTGTCCTTACCGTGTCGGAAGCTAGGATTATGGTGACTGTATATTTTGAAAAAAGCCTAAAGCAATTCTGAATAAATCTAATTTTAAAAGCTATCACTTCTGTAGTCATTGTTTCTAACAGAGTTCAAATAAATCTTGTTGGCTCTTTGGATTTGGTTATCTGGGAAGTTCAGATAACCCATATTTTAAACAAAAGCCATAGCGGTGGCAATGATGCCCTATAGAGTCGATCAGGGGTCAGTAAACTTTCTGTAAGAAGTGCAGAGAGTAAATATTTTAGACCATCTGGTCTCTGGTATAACTAAACTCTGCTGTTACAACATGAAATCAGACAATCACCATACATAAAGGAATGAGCAGGGCTCTTTTGCAGTAAAACTTGACAAAAACAGGCAGCAGACCAAATATGTTATTTATTTAATTGATATCCTATTATGTGATATTTAGCAGGTTTCTGATGTTTGCTATTAGAAACAATGTTATAATGAATATCTTCATGTATTTGTTATTTTGCAAATCTATAGATTAAATTGCTACAAGTTGTCATATATATCCAAATACATAGCTGCAGTTTGACACTTGTCTTTGGCTTTATGGTATTTTCCACTATGAAGGGTGGGTCTTTTTTTGTATTATGTAGTTTATTTTTTTGTGATTTTTGAACTTTGTGTCATAATTAGGGTTCTGAGTTTAAAGTTGTTTTCTCTATTTTCTTTTAGCACTTCCTAGTTTCATCGTTTACATTTAAGTGTTTAAAGGATATATAATTAATTTTGGCATGGAGAGTGAGTTATGAATGCAACAGTCCTACTCTGTTGTCCAAACATTATTTATTGAACATTTTATCTTTTTCCTACTGAAATACAGTTTCATTTTTAATATGACATGCTTGTTGAGTTTGAATTTATTTTTGGACTGTCTGCTTTATATTGATCAATCTATTTTCTAACCATGTGTCCTTGTGTTAGTTGTTATTATGCTTAAATATTTGAAAACGTGTTCGTTTTTCAGTTTTTAGACACGAACATGTTTTTTAATATGAATTTTAGAAATAGTTCTTAAAAATCTTATTGGATATGTGATAAATTTATAAATTATAAGTTGATTTTGGTATTTGGTTCTTCTAACAAAGAACACAAGACACCTTCATTAAGTAGTCTTTTAAGGTTTTCTCCAAAAAGTTAATTGTACAAAACTTCCTGGTAGTTGCATGAAGGTATTTATAATTCTTAATTAGGAATGGGTTTTGAAAGCTTGGGATTGTTTAAAGATTGAATTTCTAAAACAGCAAGAATTATACTGTACATTTTTGAATAATTTCTTATTTGAACTTACGTTTGTACACCCAAAAGGAATGGTGATTATGCAAATAGTTGCAGGTACTTACTCACTTCCAAGTGAATTTTATTTCCTATATTTTCTTGATATCTGCTAATGGTATATACTAGAGTATTTGCCATAAGTGAAAAATGATTTATTAATTTTCCTCTTATGTAACAGATCCTATGTTGTTTATATCTAGTTAATTTTGTCTTCTAAAGATGATGAAATTATTGAATATCAGCAAATGTTACATAACCTGAGGGAGAAATTGAAAAATGCCCAGCTTGATGCTGATAAAAGTAATGTTATGGCTCTACAACAGGTAAAACTTTCTCAAAATTTGGTTTATTAAAGTAGACAATGTGTCTAACCTAGTGGCTTACACTATTGGGTATATAATAAAATCTTTTGAAATCCAGTCCCAAGAAACAATTAGAATTAAGTTTAGAGTTAGGAATAGAATTATTTTGTGTTAGAATTGAGTTTAGAGTTAGGAATAGAATTATTTTGTGTTTTTTTTTTTCCTACGTTGATTCAGATAATAGACATACTGTTTTGATTGGGAATTATTTAATAAGAAACTTAAAAACTTTTAGAAACTTAAAAATGTCTTAATACTCTTATTAATGTTTATTATATGTTGGTGCTAAAATATCCTGTGTAATGTGAAAAAAGCTCAAAGTGTTGTTATAATTTGACTGTATTACATTAAATTTTATTTTTCGTAAGATATATTCATGTAGAAGTTATACTTCCATCATCTGTGCTCTATGTTCATAGTCCAAAAGAAAAGGGGAAATTTGGGGAGTATTTGGAGGATAAGAACAATTGCAAGGGATGATATTTTGAATGAAGTATGACAGGGCAAAAGATGGAAATTTAAGTGTTTAAAGGATATATAATTAATTTTGGCATGGAGAGTGAGTTATGAATGCAACAGTCCTACTCTGTTGTCCAAACATTATTTATTGAACATTTTATCTTTTTCCTACTGAAATACAGTTTCATTTTTAATATGACATGCTTGTTGAGTTTGAATTTATTTTTGGACTGTCTGCTTTATATTGATCAATCTATTTTCTAACCATGTGTCCATGGTGGAATGGTAGCATGAAACCATGAGGAATGGTAGCATGAAAGGAGTCAGAAGAAGCCATAAATATTAGAGTTGTGGAATTCCCTTTGCCAGGATGTTAGCCATTATATCTGTCTGTAAATATTAGAGTGACGTCAGTGTACCTAACGTTGTGTAGTGCAGTTGAGGTATACAAAGTAGTAAAAGACATAGTTTTGACCCAAAATTATATATTCTACAATCTTATTGAAGAAACATAAGAACTACCTTCTTCCTTACTTTTAAAATGTATGTTAATATCCATGAAGAAATTATAAGTAACATTCAAAAATATTTTGTAGGGTATACAAGAACGAGATAATCAAATTAAGATGCTCACTGAGCAAGTAGAACAATATACAAAAGAAATGGAGAAAAATACTTTCATTATTGAAGATTTGAAAAATGAGCTTCAAAGAAACAAAGGTACTTGAATGTTTAGTAAGCGTATAAAGTTATTTTATGTACCATTCAACTTTATAAATATTTTATTTTTATTAAATTATGTCAATAGATGTACAATTTTTCTTTTTGAATTTTATCACTTTTAAAAATGACTTCACATATATTAACTAGTATATTATTAAGTACATATATTACTAGTGTTTAAATTTGTAAGTGGTGGAGATATTTTCTGTAATTTTTCCGCGATGAAAATTACATTAACCTTTATTACCATATTTAGTTATATGAAAGAAATGAAAAATGGTGATATAATTGGTTGTAATTATTTATCCCCTTTTTAATAATGAACAAAGAATAGAGTAAAATTTGGATCAATGTAGCAGCATTGCAGGTAGTTTTCAGAAGTCATTTGACTCATCAGCATGTGCATGAACTTTATCCAATTTAATGTCTCATCTTATTCTCCCTACCCTGGGACATACTACCTTGCCTAATACATCTGAACATAAGCCCTTAAAACATCAGTGGTCTTATATTTCCACAGCACTACATACTGTAATTATACTGGGACACATTAATACAAGGTATTCATGATAAGTTCGTGACATATTTGACATAATTGCAGAAGATAAGAAAGGAAGACACAAAGGGAAATAGCTACTGAGTTTGTGTGTGTGTGTGTGTGCACGTGTGCGTGCAAGTGTAAGTGAAATAATGGTGCTGCTGGTTGGAGGTGCGGTTGTAATTTAGATAGGCAAAAGCCCCACTGAGGAGATACTTGAACACTTTTAGGAAGTGAGGTAGTAAGCCATGCAGATGTCCCTAAACAATGGGAATAAGTGTAAAGGCACTGAAGTAGGAGTATACAGAGTGTGTTGAAGAACAACGAAGAAGCCTTTGTGGCTGGAACAGTGGGCAGGTGGGGCAGTAGTAGGTGATGAGATCAGAGAGGTAACCAGGGGCCATGTCATATAAGTCTTAACAGTTCACTGTAAGGACTTTGGCTTTTACGTGAGAGGAAGCACCAAAGAAAGTTTCTGAAGACAGGAGTGATACAATTTGACTTAGGCTGTGTCAGCAGTAGATCACAAGAGTGGTAAGGACAGAAGCAGGCAAACGTGTTATGAGACTATTGGAATAATCTGGAGAGGTGCTGGTGGCTTAGAGTATGGGGGTAGCAGTAGAGTTATTAGTTGTAGTCAGTTCAGGATGTATTTTGAAGGTGATAGAAATGGAATTTGCTAACAGGTCAGATATAGGATGTGAGATAGTTATCAGGACTTTTGTTCTGAACGCTGCGGAGGACTGTGTTTCCAGGAAGTTTAGAAATGATCAGGTATTTAATTAAACAGGACATGTTAAGTTTGAGATGCTCAGTAGACATCTGAATGAAAGTATTAAATAGGCACTCATATATATAGAAGTCTGAGGTTTAGGACAACAGTCTAGGCTAAAGTTATAAATTTGGGAACCCTGTGCCTAAAAATGGTAGTTGAAGTCATGAAGCTGGCTGAGATCATCAGAGGAACAAATGTTAAGAAGAAAAATGCAAAGAGTGAGCCCAGGTTTGCTTTTACTTTAGAGACTGGGGAAATGAAAAGGAGCAGCCAAAGGAGGCAAATAGGAGGAAAATCAGGAATGCGTAGAGTCCTGAAAACCGCGTGAGGAATGTCATCAAAGTAGAGAATAAGCAACCATGTTCAGAGCTGTATTCAATGCTGCTGGTAAATCAAGACAAGCCTTGAAAATTAACCAGTGGATTTAGCAGTGGTCAGTTTGGGTTTAAGAGAAAATGGATAAGAGATGACATAGAACAATCTAGAGACTCCTTTGAGGACTGTTTGTGTGAAGGGAAGGAGAAAAATGGAGTAGTAACTCGAAGGGAAAGGGGCGTGAGGAAAAGTGTTTTTCTCTTTAAAATGGAAGAAATAATCATGCTTCTAGGTTAAAGGAAAGATCCATTAAAGAAGAAAACTGATGCATTGATGAAGCAGGAGAGAGAGAACTTCTGGAACAATATCCTTGAGAAGGCAGTGGGATGGCATCTAGTGTTCCAGTGGGGTAGTTGGCCTTAGGAGCACAAAGAATTCATCCGTAGTAACAGGAAAGGAGGGGGAGCGTGTAGATAGAGATGCAGGTGACAGTGGAGATGACCTGATGGTGAGACCAGGTAGAGCTTCTGTACTGATTGCTTCTAGTCTCAGTAAACAAGGAAGCAAGATTCTTAAAGGATAGGGGGAGATGTGTTAGAAGTTTGAGGAGACAGAAGAAAAGAGAAGGTATAAAATGGTCATCTGGAAGAGTGAACAGACTAGGGGAATGTAATATGATTGCTGCAAGCAACAAAAAATCAAATGTAGCACTGGTTTAAACAGTTTAGAAATGTATTTTTCCATGATATAAACAAAGTTGAGGCGACTAGTTTGGGGTTGGCGTCATACCTGCACAAATATCGGGTTATCAGGCATCCTGTAACTTGCTGCCCTGCCTATCTCAACCCGTAGTATCCAACTCATGTTCTCAGTGTTTGAGTTCCAGACTTAATATCTGTATTCCAGCTAGCAGGAAGGAGGAAAGAGAAAAGATTCACTCCGCTCCTTTAAAAACATTTCCTGAAATACACACATGGCTTGTCTGCTTATTGGTCACATGACCACACCTAGCTGCTGGGGTCTAACTGGAAATTTAGTCTTTATTTCAAATGGCCATGTGTCCAACCAGAGTTGCATTGTTCTATTACATTGGACAAAGGTTGAACATTAGGAACAGGTAGCTAGTAGTTTTTACCACAATGATCATTCTTTGTAAAGCAGTGTTTTGCAATCTTATGTAATCTGTAACCATTCAGCTCAGATTTTATTGAACTTTTTAAGCTTGTCCTATCAATAAAATGAAAACAAATTTCATTTTTCAAATATAAAAATATAATAATAAAGGGACTTTTCTTAGTGACATACCACTTTTCCTGCTTCTCATATTGGAATCCAGGATTTAAAGGAATAAGTAATCAATTCAATTAATTCTTTTTTTTTTTTTTTTTTTTTTTTTACTCTCTAGGTGCTTCAACCCTTTCCCAGCAGACTCATTATATGAAAATTCAGTCTAAGGTACAAATGTTAGAAGAGAAAACTAAAGCGGCTGAGAGAACAGCTGAACTGGCTGAGGCTGATGCTAGGGAAAAGGATAAAGAACTAGTTGAGATTCTAAAGCGATTAAAAGATTATGAATCGGTATGTATTTTTATCTCCTCAGTCAAGGAGCTTAGATTATTCTTGCCACTCACAGGTAGACTGTTCTGTGCCATTTACTGTGTACCTTCAAAAACATTCCAGAAGTGTTTTATGATAAAGGTTATCTTGGTTGGTTTGTACTGCCCTATTCAAACTTTTGAGCAGCATTTACTTTCCAGCCGGAGAATTTTTTTCTAACCATTTATTCAAATCATTTTGCCCAGGGGCGCCTGGGTAGCGCAGTCCTTAGGCGGCTGCCTTCGGCTCAGGGCGTGATCCTGGCATTCCGGGATCGAGTCCCACATCGGGCTCCTCCGCTGGGAGCCTGCTTCTTCCTCTCCCACTCCCCCTGCTTGTGTTCCCTCTCTCGCTGGCTGTCTCTCTGTCACATAAATAAATAAAATCTTTAAAAAAAAAAACAAAAAACATTTTGCCCAGATAATCAGCTTTGGTGAGACAGCAAGTTTAGTTTCTTTGTAATCTGTGTCATTGTGCCACCATTATAGATGTGACAGCACTGGTTTATTTGCTGGAAGTTATTTCAGGGACAGTTTTACTGCCTACTGTGCCAACACACAGTACTTACTTTGTACTGTTTGTATTTTTAAATCTGATTACCACTAAGTCAGGCAACAATGACTTATATATTCTAATGGTATCACTGATTCACTCTTATTATTCTTATCCTATATTTTCAGTGTTTGTTTGTTTTTGGCGGGGGGTGTGGTAAGAAGCTCCCTGGAGACATCATGAACATCTGATTTGTCTTCATACCCCCTGAATCATCTAGCATGGTCTTATATACAGTCAACATTTACTAATTTTATTTTTATTTATTTATTTATATATTTATTATATATTATTTATATATTTATTATATATATTTTTTTTATTTTTTTGGAAAGCATGAGCAGGGTGGTTGTGGGGGAGAGGGAGAGAGAGAGAATCTTAAGTAGGCTCCACGCCCGGCGTGGAATCCACCTCTGGGCTCTGTCTCACAATCCTCAGATCAGACCTGAGCTGATACCAAGAGTCGGATGCTTAACTGACTGAGCCACCCAGTCCCCCCTTGTAAAAGGTTTTGTATGTCACTCTCTGAGTTACTTCGTCATTAGGATGTTATACTGGGAAGTTTCAACTGTTCCATTTTCCATCATATTACTGGATTTATTTTTTAAAAGCACAAAAAACACAGTTTCATGACATAAATCTTACATATATGTGTACTTCCCCTCAGACTTAATAAGAAAATAAATTCATAAATTTGATAATTTATTCAAATAAGCCACAGTGTATTTAAATTAGATTGGATATTTTTCAGGGAATATATGGTTTAGAAGATGCTGTTATTGAAATAAAGAATTGTAAAAACCAAATTAAAATAAGAGATCAAGAGATTGAAGTATTGACAAAGGAAATCAATAAACTTGAGTTGAAGATCAATGATTTCCTTGACGAAAATGAGGCACTTAGGGAGCGTGTGGGTAAGTCATCTTTTAAGATCCATAGTTTGATCAATCCTAACTGTCAAGTCATTTTTTTATTTTTCTTTTTGTTTGTGTATTATTATTTTTAAACATTTGAGTGTGCCCCCCCCCAGATAAACCCTTCTATAAAAATATTTAAAACAAAAGTGGAGCTACTCTGATTGAAGTGGGAGTAGGGATTTAATGGGGTTGGGATGGAGGGTGGGCTGGCCTGGAGCACTGCTTTATTCAGTCTGGCTTCTCTTCAAGTAATAATTGCTTGTTTAAAAACTGAAAGTCTACTAAACTAATACCACATATTAGAAGTTAACCACCCCTTTCTTTTTGTCAACAAAGGTAGGGTCTGTATGACCCATTTGGTTTGCAAAGTACTCTCATTCAGATGAATTCATGAGGACATATAGAAGTACTGGTTAAGTACTTTTGTGATTTATGCTGCTTAATTTAACTTTGGTTGAGTATTTTAAGGTTACTATTGATTCTAAGAAGTACTTAGTAAATATAGCTTGAGAGTTTATATATTGATTTCAATAAATAGTTCATTTAGTGAGTATTACTAGTTTAAATGTTAAATTATGACAGTCCAATCTAAATTGCTACTTTGAAGTGAAAATAAAAATCTAAAAATTGATTTCATTATACTTGGTAAATACCAGTTAATGCTTTCTTAGAGTTAAAATGATCACCTGTGAAAACTGTTCTTTAGAGGAAGGAAAAATAAATATTTTATGAAGATGATTTATTTATGAAAATGTATCTAAGTAGGACTCAGAATCATGCCAGTACTCCGAGAAAGCCTTCTGATCAACTTGACCTACTGGATCACAGTGGACTTCAAATTGGAAGTTGCTAAAGATGACTGAGCCAATTAGATAGCTGTCACAAACACCAGATTTTTCTGTATTTTATTTTTAAAGATTTTTTAAATTTATTTGAGAGAGAGAGAGAGAGAGAAAGAGCACACACCAGCAGTGGGAGGGGCAGAGGGAGAAGCAGACTCCCTGCTGAGCAGCAAGCCTGATATGGGGCTCGATCCCAGGACCCTGAGATGACTTGAATTGAAGACAGATGCTTAATTGACTGAGCTACCCAGTTGCCCCTTGCGTATTTTAAAACCTCCAAATCTTGTCTTATACTTACTTAAGACAATCTTCATATCTACTTAGTAATAGGAAGTTAGGAGACAGGAACAATAGGGGCATCAGACTCATGTGGTAATATAATTGGTATTGATATTAATAATGACTACTATGTGCCAGGCATTGGACTAAGTACCTTATATGGGTTAATTTTTTAAACCCTTGACAATAAGCCAAAAAAAATGAAGAAGTGCAGTATTTTTCCTTCCACTTAGTTAATAATTAAAAGTGGGAATTGAGTACAAGTCTGTTTTATTCCACAGCTTCTGTTTTGAATTAATACATTCTAGCACTTTCATGATGATCTAACATGGAGAAGAAGACAGATCCTGATATATTTTGTTAGGATTTCCATTAATAATTGTGATAAAATGTTGACCTGTAAGGTTATATTTTAAATATCTGGAAATTCTTGCACAAAAATACACCATTCTTAACGATACTGGCTAAATAAATTGTAACCATTTGCTTGATGATAATGAATTGATGTAACCAATTGCTTGATGAAGTTTTTATAGCTCATTTGAATGTTGATAAGTTTTTAATTATATTGTTTTCTATTTTAGGCCTTGAACCGAAGACAATGATTGATTTAACTGAATTTAGAAATAGCAAAAGCTTAAAACAGCAGCAGTACAGAGCTGAAAACCAGATTCTTTTGAAAGAGGCAAGTGTGATAGTCAATTAATTATTTTCTGGTTGAACCAAAAGAAATACTAATAATTTGTACTTTATAGATCGAAAGTCTAGAGGAAGAACGACTTGATCTGAAAAAAAAAATTCGCCAAATGGCTCAAGAAAGAGGAAAAAGAGCTGCAACTTCAGGTATATGCAGTTATTCCAAATCCTTAAAAGAATCATTGGAAAATTAATTGTCTGGAGCTGAAATTTTCTGTATCTTATATATATTATCATGGTTCTGCTGCAAGTTTAATAAATGAAATAATGGCTTGATGAAGAGTATTTAACTGTCATTGGTTTCTGTCCTAAATCTGAAACAGGTAAAAACAGAAAAACATACAATAAAATAATTGATCAAAATTTCAGAATAACCTACTTTTGAAAACTTTACAGTATAGTCTATTAATTCCCACACAATCCCAATATGTTGTGATCAATAATGATAATAGCAGTTTCTATATTAATATATGCTGCTGTTAATATCTTCCTTAAGAGCAGTACTTTGAAAACTGTGTACATTATTCTTTATTAAGTGAAAGTAATGTTTTATTGAATAAAAATTAACTGTTTATCTTATTTGATATCAAGAGAACAGTTTTAAGTTTTATAATAACAATTGTAGTGCCTTTTTCTAAGAAGACCATAGAGAAGGAATTTTTTTTTAACCTCACCCAAGTCCACAAGTATTTGAGTAATGGACGATTTTTTGTTTGTTGTTTTGTTTTGTTTTTGGTGTGTTTATCTTGATTTTTTTATCATCACGGTGTCTGTAATATATCAAAAAATTTCTAGGATGGCAAAACTTCATAATTTATTAGTGTATTAACCAGTTTACTCATTCATGATTCTTGTTTATTTTATATGCCTTTAAACTATTTCAGTACTTATTAATACTTTAGTATAGAATGTGTAAAGAATGATAGAGAAGATAAAAGTCATATTAGTTTCTTGTATTATTAATATTAAAAGTGAGCTAAATCAGAAGGTTGTATAAGCTACATGTGGATCAAGGATTTTGGAAGTATTCTACCTTTTGTTTGAGTTAAAACTTGATTTTACTGGGACACCTGGGTGGCTCAGTTGGTTGCCTTTGGCTCAGGTCATGATCCCAGGGTCCTGGGATCGAGTTCCACATTGGGCTCCCTGTTCAGCGGGGACTCTGCTTCTTCCTCTGCCTGTCACTCCCCCTGCTTGCGCTCTCTCTCTCTCTCTCTATGTCTATCTCTCTGACAAATAGACAAATAAAATCTTTT